>NW_027556829.1:0-110953 GCF_041903045.1 Epinephelus lanceolatus | reverse complement strand
CTCAGTGACAACATGCTGTCAAAATGCTTTTCGGGCCCTGAAAACACTAAAGTGACATGTTGCTGTTTTCTGACCAACTAGTGATGAAAACCACAAGAAACTGCCTTGCTACTATAGACTTCAGCAAAGTACATGTTTCTGGCTTGGAAACTCGTTTCTGAGTGCTTCTGGACAAAAGTAACAGCCTAAGTGACAACATGCTGTCAAAATGCTTTTCGGGCCCTGAAAACACTAAAAGTGACATGTTGCTGTTTTCTGACCAACTAGTGATGAAAACCACAAGAAACTGCCTTGCTACTATAGACTTCAGCAAAGTACATGTTTCTGGCTTGGAAACTCGTTTCTGAGTGCTTCTGGACAAAAGTAACAGCCTAAGTGACAACATGCTGTCAAAATGCTTTTCGGGCCCTGAAAACACTAAAAGTGACATGTTGCTGTTTTTCTGACCAACTAGTGATGAAAACCACAAGAAACTGCCTTGCTACTATAGACTTCAGCAAAGTACATGTTTCTGGCTTGGAAACTCGTTTCTGAGTGCTTCTGGACAAAAGTAACAGCCTAAGTGACAACATGCTGTCAAAATGCTTTTCGGGCCCTGAAAACACTAAAAGTGACATGTTGCTGTTTTCTGACCAACTAGTGATGAAAACCACAAGAAACTGCCTTGCTACTATAGACTTCAGCAAAGTACATGTTTCTGGCTTGAAACTCGTATGTTGCTGTTTCTGACCAACTAGTGATGAAAACCAGAAGAAACTGCCTTGCTACTATAGACTTCAGCAAAGTACATGTTCTGGCTTGGAAACTTGTTTCTGAGTGCTTCTGGACAAAAGTAACAGCCTCAGTGACAACATGCTGTCAAAATGCTTTTCGGGCCCTGAAAACACTAAAAGTGACATGTTGCTGTTTTCTGAGCAACTAGTGATGAAAACCACAAGAAACTGCCTTGCTACTATAGACTTCAGCAAAGTACATGTTTCTGGCTTGGAAACTTGTTTCTGAGTGCTTCTGGACAAAAGTAACAGCCTAAGTGACAACATGCTGTCAAAATGCTTTGCGGGCCCTGAAAACACTAAAAGTGACATGTTGTTGTTTTCTGAGCAACTAGTGATGAAAACCACAAGAAACTGCCTTGCTACTATAGACTTCAGCAAAGTACATGTTTCTGGCTTGGAAACTTGTTTCTGAGTGCTTCTGGACAAAAGTAACAGCCTAAGTGACAACATGCTGTCAAAATGCTTTTCGGGCCCTGAAAACACTAAAAGTGACATGTTGCTGTTTTCTGAGCAACTAGTGATGAAAACCACAAGAAACTGCCTTGCTACTATAGACTTCACCAAAGTACATGTTTCTGGCTTGGAAACTTGTTTCTGAGTGCTTCTGGACAAAAGTAACAGCCTCAGTGACAACATGCTGTCAAAATGCTTTTCGGGCCCTGAAAACACTAAAAGTGACATGTTGCTGTTTTCTGACCAACTAGTGATGAAAACCACAAGAAACTGCCTTGCTACTATAGACTTCAGCAAAGTACATGTTTCTGGCTTGGAAACTTGTTTCTGAGTGCTTCTGGACAAAAGTAACAGCCTCAGTGACAACATGCTGTCAAAATGCTTTTCGGGCCCTGAAAACACTAAAAGTGACATGTTGCTGTTTTCTGAGCAACTAGTGATGAAAACCACAAGAAACTGCCTTGCTACTATAGACTTCACCAAAGTACATGTTTCTGGCTTGGAAACTTGTTTCTGAGTGCTTCTGGACAAAAGTAACAGCCTCAGTGACAACATGCTGTCAAAATGCTTTTCGGGCCCTGAAAACACTAAAAGTGACATGTTGCTGTTTTCTGAGCAACTAGTGATGAAAACCACAAGAAACTGCCTTGCTACTATAGACTTCAGCAAAGTACATGTTTCTGGCTTGGAAACTTGTTTCTGAGTGCTTCTGGACAAAAGTAACAGCCTAAGTGACAACATGCTGTCAAAATGCTTTTCGGGCCCTGAAAACACTAAAAGTGACATGTTGCTGCTTTCTGACCAACTAGTGATGAAAACCACAAGAAACTGCCTTGCTACTATAGACTTCAGCAAAGTACATGTTTCTGGCTTGGAAACTTGTTTCTGAGTGCTTCTGGACAAAAGTAACAGCCTAAGTGACCACATGCTGTCAAAATGCTTTTCGGGCCCTGAAAACACTAAAAGTGACATGTTGCTGTTTTCTGAGCAACTAGTGATGAAAACCACAAGAAACTGCCTTGCTACTATAGACTTCAGCAAAGTACATGTTTCTGGCTTGGAAACTTGTTTCTGAGTGCTTCTGGACAAAAGTAACAGCCTCAGTGACAACATGCTGTCAAAATGCTTTTCGGGCCCTGAAAACACTAAAAGTGACATGTTGCTGTTTTCTGAGCAACTAGTGATGAAAACCAGAAGAAACTGCCTTGCTACTATAGACTTCAGCAAAGTACATGTTTCTGGCTTGGAAACTTGTTTCTGAGTGCTTCTGGACAAAAGTAACAGCCTAAGTGACAACATGCTGTCAAAATGCTTTGCGGGCCCTGAAAACACTAAAAGTGACATGTTGCTGTTTTCTGAGCAACTAGTGATGAAAACCACAAGAAACTGCCTT
Source organism: Epinephelus lanceolatus (assembly GCF_041903045.1). NCBI lineage: Eukaryota > Metazoa > Chordata > Actinopteri > Perciformes > Serranidae > Epinephelus > Epinephelus lanceolatus. The sequence goes on along the minus strand of NW_027556829.1, from coordinate 108,331 downwards.
GCTACTATAGACTTCAGCAAAGTACATGTTTCTGGCTTGGAAACTTGTTTCTGAGTGCTTCTGGACAAAAGTAACAGCCTCAGTGACAACATGCTGTCAAAATGCTTTTCGGGCCCTGAAAACACTAAAAGTGACATGTTGCTGTTTTCTGAGCAACTAGTGATGAAAACCACAAGAAACTGCCTTGCTACTATAGACTTCAGCAAAGTACATGTTTCTGGCTTGGAAACTTGTTTCTGAGTGCTTCTGGACAAAAGTAACAGCCTAAGTGACAACATGCTGTCAAAATGCTTTGCGGGCCCTGAAAACACTAAAAGTGACATGTTGTTGTTTTCTGAGCAACTAGTGATGAAAACCACAAGAAACTGCCTTGCTACTATAGACTTCAGCAAAGTACATGTTTCTGGCTTGGAAACTTGTTTCTGAGTGCTTCTGGACAAAAGTAACAGCCTAAGTGACAACATGCTGTCAAAATGCTTTTCGGGCCCTGAAAACACTAAAAGTGACATGTTGCTGTTTTCTGACCAACTAGTGATGAAAACCACAAGAAACTGCCTTGCTACTATAGACTTCAGCAAAGTACATGTTTCTGGCTTGGAAACTTGTTTCTGAGTGCTTCTGGACAAAAGTAACAGCCTCAGTGACAACATGCTGTCAAAATGCTTTTCGGGCCCTGAAAACACTAAAAGTGACATGTTGCTGTTTTCTGACCAACTAGTGATGAAAACCACAAGAAACTGCCTTGCTACTATAGACTTCAGCAAAGTACATGTTTCTGGCTTGGAAACTCGTTTCTGAGTGCTTCTGGACAAAAGTAACAGCCTAAGTGACAACATGCTGTCAAAATGCTTTTCGGGCCCTGAAAACACTAAAAGTGACATGTTGCTGTTTTCTGACCAACTAGTGATGAAAACCACAAGAAACTGCCTTGCTACTATAGACTTCAGCAAAGTACATGTTTCTGGCTTGGAAACTCGTTTCTGAGTGCTTCTGGACAAAAGTAACAGCCTAAGTGACAACATGCTGTCAAAATGCTTTTCGGGCCCTGAAAACACTAAAAGTGACATGTTGCTGTTTTCTGACCAACTAGTGATGAAAACCACAAGAAACTGCCTTGCTACTATAGACTTCAGCAAAGTACATGTTTCTGGCTTGGAAACTTGTTTCTGAGTGCTTCTGGACAAAAGTAACAGCCTAAGTGACAACATGCTGTCAAAATGCTTTTCGGGCCCTGAAAACACTAAAAGTGACATGTTGCTGTTTTCTGACCAACTAGTGATGAAAACCACAAGAAACTGCCTTGCTACTATAGACTTCAGCAAAGTACATGTTTCTGGCTTGGAAACTCGTTTCTGAGTGCTTCTGGACAAAAGTAACAGCCTAAGTGACAACATGCTGTCAAAATGCTTTTCGGGCCCTGAAAACACTAAAAGTGACATGTTGCTGTTTTCTGAGCAACTCGTGATGAAAACCAGAAGAAACTGCCTTGCTACTATAGACTTCAGCAAAGTACATGTTTCTGGCTTGGAAACTTGTTTCTGAGTGCTTCTGGACAAAAGTAACAGCCTAAGTGACAACATGCTGTCAAAATGCTTTTCGGGCCCTGAAAACACTAAAAGTGACATGTTGCTGTTTTCTGACCAACTAGTGATGAAAACCACAAGAAACTGCCTTGCTACTATAGACTTCAGCAAAGTACATGTTTCTGGCTTGGAAACTCGTTTCTGAGTGCTTCTGGACAAAAGTAACAGCCTAAGTGACAACATGCTGTCAAAATGCTTTTCGGGCCCTGAAAACACTAAAAGTGACATGTTGCTGTTTTCTGACCAACTAGTGATGAAAACCACAAGAAACTGCCTTGCTACTATAGACTTCAGCAAAGTACATGTTTCTGGCTTGGAAACTCGTTTCTGAGTGCTTCTGGACAAAAGTAACAGCCTAAGTGACAACATGCTGTCAAAATGCTTTTCGGGCACTGAAAACACTAAAAGTGACATGTTGCTGTTTTCTGACCAACTAGTGATGAAAACCACAAGAAACTGCCTTGCTACTATAGACTTCAGCAAAGTACATGTTTCTGGCTTGGAAACTCGTTTCTGAGTGCTTCTGGACAAAAGTAACAGCCTAAGTGACAACATGCTGTCAAAATGCTTTTCGGGCCCTGAAAACACTAAAAGTGACATGTTGCTGTTTTCTGACCAACTAGTGATGAAAACCACAAGAAACTGCCTTGCTACTATAGACTTCAGCAAAGTACATGTTTCTGGCTTGGAAACTCGTTTCTGAGTGCTTCTGGACAAAAGTAACAGCCTAAGTGACAACATGCTGTCAAAATGCTTTTCGGGCCCTGAAAACACTAAAAGTGACATGTTGCTGTTTTCTGACCAACTAGTGATGAAAACCACAAGAAACTGCCTTGCTACTATAGACTTCAGCAAAGTACATGTTTCTGGCTTGGAAACTTGTTTCTGAGTTCTTCTGGACAAAAGTAACAGCCTAAGTGACAACATGCTGTCAAAATGCTTTTCAGGCCCTGAAAACACTAAAAGTGACATGTTGCTGTTTTCTGACCAACTAGTGATGAAAACCAGAAGAAACTGCCTTGCTACTATAGACTTCAGCAAAGTACATGTTTCTGGCTTGGAAACTTGTTTCTGAGTGCTTCTGGACAAAAGTAACAGCCTCAGTGACAACATGCTGTCAAAATGCTTTTCGGGCCCTGAAAACACTAAAAGTGACATGTTGCTGTTTTCTGACCAACTAGTGATGAAAACCACAAGAAACTGCCTTGCTACTATAGACTTCAGCAAAGTACATGTTTCTGGCTTGGAAACTTGTTTCTGAGTGCTTCTGGACAAAAGTAACAGCCTAAGTGACAACATGCTGTCAAAATGCTTTGCGGGCCCTGAAAACACTAAAAGTGACATGTTGTTGTTTTCTGAGCAACTAGTGATGAAAACCAGAAGAAACTGCCTTGCTACTATAGACTTCAGCAAAGTACATGTTTCTGGCTTGGAAACTTGTTTCTGAGTGCTTCTGGACAAAAGTAACAGCCTAAGTGACAACATGCTGTCAAAATGCTTTTCGGGCCCTGAAAACACTAAAAGTGACATGTTGCTGTTTTCTGAGCAACTAGTGATGAAAACCACAAGAAACTGCCTTGCTACTATAGACTTCACCAAAGTACATGTTTCTGGCTTGGAAACTTGTTTCTGAGTGCTTCTGGACAAAAGTAACAGCCTCAGTGACAACATGCTGTCAAAATGCTTTTCGGGCCCTGAAAACACTAAAAGTGACATGTTGCTGTTTTCTGACCAACTAGTGATGAAAACCACAAGAAACTGCCTTGCTACTATAGACTTCAGCAAAGTACATGTTTCTGGCTTGGAAACTTGTTTCTGAGTGCTTCTGGACAAAAGTAACAGCCTCAGTGACAACATGCTGTCAAAATGCTTTTCGGGCCCTGAAAACACTAAAAGTGACATGTTGCTGTTTTCTGAGCAACTAGTGATGAAAACCACAAGAAACTGCCTTGCTACTATAGACTTCAGCAAAGTACATGTTTCTGGCTTGGAAACTTGTTTCTGAGTGCTTCTGGACAAAAGTAACAGCCTCAGTGACAACATGCTGTCAAAATGCTTTTCGGGCCCTGAAAACACTAAAAGTGACATGTTGCTGTTTTCTGAGCAACTAGTGATGAAAACCACAAGAAACTGCCTTGCTACTATAGACTTCAGCAAAGTACATGTTTCTGGCTTGGAAACTTGTTTCTGAGTGCTTCTGGACAAAAGTAACAGCCTAAGTGACAACATGCTGTCAAAATGCTTTTCGGGCCCTGAAAACACTAAAAGTGACATGTTGCTGCTTTCTGACCAACTAGTGATGAAAACCACAAGAAACTGCCTTGCTACTATAGACTTCAGCAAAGTACATGTTTCTGGCTTGGAAACTTGTTTCTGAGTGCTTCTGGACAAAAGTAACAGCCTAAGTGACCACATGCTGTCAAAATGCTTTTCGGGCCCTGAAAACACTAAAAGTGACATGTTGCTGTTTTCTGAGCAACTAGTGATGAAAACCACAAGAAACTGCCTTGCTACTATAGACTTCAGCAAAGTACATGTTTCTGGCTTGGAAACTTGTTTCTGAGTGCTTCTGGACAAAAGTAACAGCCTCAGTGACAACATGCTGTCAAAATGCTTTTCGGGCCCTGAAAACACTAAAAGTGACATGTTGCTGTTTTCTGAGCAACTAGTGATGAAAACCAGAAGAAACTGCCTTGCTACTATAGACTTCAGCAAAGTACATGTTTCTGGCTTGGAAACTTGTTTCTGAGTGCTTCTGGACAAAAGTAACAGCCTAAGTGACAACATGCTGTCAAAATGCTTTGCGGGCCCTGAAAACACTAAAAGTGACATGTTGCTGTTTTCTGAGCAACTAGTGATGAAAACCACAAGAAACTGCCTTGCTACTATAGACTTCAGCAAAGTACATGTTTCTGGCTTGGAAACTTGTTTCTGAGTGCTTCTGGACAAAAGTAACAGCCTCAGTGACAACATGCTGTCAAAATGCTTTTCGGGCCCTGAAAACACTAAAAGTGACATGTTGCTGTTTTCTGAGCAACTAGTGATGAAAACCACAAGAAACTGCCTTGCTACTATAGACTTCAGCAAAGTACATGTTTCTGGCTTGGAAACTTGTTTCTGAGTGCTTCTGGACAAAAGTAACAGCCTAAGTGACAACATGCTGTCAAAATGCTTTGCGGGCCCTGAAAACACTAAAAGTGACATGTTGTTGTTTTCTGAGCAACTAGTGATGAAAACCACAAGAAACTGCCTTGCTACTATAGACTTCAGCAAAGTACATGTTTCTGGCTTGGAAACTTGTTTCTGAGTGCTTCTGGACAAAAGTAACAGCCTAAGTGACAACATGCTGTCAAAATGCTTTTCGGGCCCTGAAAACACTAAAAGTGACATGTTGCTGTTTTCTGACCAACTAGTGATGAAAACCACAAGAAACTGCCTTGCTACTATAGACTTCAGCAAAGTACATGTTTCTGGCTTGGAAACTTGTTTCTGAGTGCTTCTGGACAAAAGTAACAGCCTCAGTGACAACATGCTGTCAAAATGCTTTTCGGGCCCTGAAAACACTAAAAGTGACATGTTGCTGTTTTCTGACCAACTAGTGATGAAAACCACAAGAAACTGCCTTGCTACTATAGACTTCAGCAAAGTACATGTTTCTGGCTTGGAAACTCGTTTCTGAGTGCTTCTGGACAAAAGTAACAGCCTAAGTGACAACATGCTGTCAAAATGCTTTTCGGGCCCTGAAAACACTAAAAGTGACATGTTGCTGTTTTCTGACCAACTAGTGATGAAAACCACAAGAAACTGCCTTGCTACTATAGACTTCAGCAAAGTACATGTTTCTGGCTTGGAAACTCGTTTCTGAGTGCTTCTGGACAAAAGTAACAGCCTAAGTGACAACATGCTGTCAAAATGCTTTTCGGGCCCTGAAAACACTAAAAGTGACATGTTGCTGTTTTCTGAGCAACTAGTGATGAAAACCACAAGAAACTGCCTTGCTACTATAGACTTCAGCAAAGTACATGTTTCTGGCTTGGAAACTTGTTTCTGAGTGCTTCTGGACAAAAGTAACAGCCTAAGTGACAACATGCTGTCAAAATGCTTTTCGGGCCCTGAAAACACTAAAAGTGACATGTTGCTGTTTTCTGACCAACTAGTGATGAAAACCACAAGAAACTGCCTTGCTACTATAGACTTCAGCAAAGTACATGTTTCTGGCTTGGAAACTCGTTTCTGAGTGCTTCTGGACAAAAGTAACAGCCTAAGTGACAACATGCTGTCAAAATGCTTTTCGGGCCCTGAAAACACTAAAAGTGACATGTTGCTGTTTTCTGAGCAACTCGTGATGAAAACCAGAAGAAACTGCCTTGCTACTATAGACTTCAGCAAAGTACATGTTTCTGGCTTGGAAACTTGTTTCTGAGTGCTTCTGGACAAAAGTAACAGCCTAAGTGACAACATGCTGTCAAAATGCTTTTCGGCCCTGAAAACACTAAAAGTGACATGTTGCTGTTTTCTGACCAACTAGTGATGAAAACCACAAGAAACTGCCTTGCTACTATAGACTTCAGCAAAGTACATGTTTCTGGCTTGGAAACTCGTTTCTGAGTGCTTCTGGACAAAAGTAACAGCCTAAGTGACAACATGCTGTCAAAATGCTTTTCGGGCCCTGAAAACACTAAAAGTGACATGTTGCTGTTTTCTGACCAACTAGTGATGAAAACCACAAGAAACTGCCTTGCTACTATAGACTTCAGCAAAGTACATGTTTCTGGCTTGGAAACTCGTTTCTGAGTGCTTCTGGACAAAAGTAACAGCCTAAGTGACAACATGCTGTCAAAATGCTTTTCGGGCACTGAAAACACTAAAAGTGACATGTTGCTGTTTTCTGACCAACTAGTGATGAAAACCACAAGAAACTGCCTTGCTACTATAGACTTCAGCAAAGTACATGTTTCTGGCTTGGAAACTCGTTTCTGAGTGCTTCTGGACAAAAGTAACAGCCTAAGTGACAACATGCTGTCAAAATGCTTTTCGGGCCCTGAAAACACTAAAAGTGACATGTTGCTGTTTTCTGACCAACTAGTGATGAAAACCACAAGAAACTGCCTTGCTACTATAGACTTCAGCAAAGTACATGTTTCTGGCTTGGAAACTCGTTTCTGAGTGCTTCTGGACAAAAGTAACAGCCTAAGTGACAACATGCTGTCAAAATGCTTTTCGGGCCCTGAAAACACTAAAAGTGACATGTTGCTGTTTTCTGACCAACTAGTGATGAAAACCACAAGAAACTGCCTTGCTACTATAGACTTCAGCAAAGTACATGTTTCTGGCTTGGAAACTTGTTTCTGAGTTCTTCTGGACAAAAGTAACAGCCTAAGTGACAACATGCTGTCAAAATGCTTTTCAGGCCCTGAAAACACTAAAAGTGACATGTTGCTGTTTTCTGACCAACTAGTGATGAAAACCAGAAGAAACTGCCTTGCTACTATAGACTTCAGCAAAGTACATGTTTCTGGCTTGGAAACTTGTTTCTGAGTGCTTCTGGACAAAAGTAACAGCCTAAGTGACAACATGCTGTCAAAATGCTTTTCGGGCCCTGAAAACACTAAAAGTGACATGTTGCTGTTTTCTGACCAACTAGTGATGAAAACCACAAGAAACTGCCTTGCTACTATAGACTTCAGCAAAGTACATGTTTCTGGCTTGGAAACTTGTTTCTGAGTTCTTCTGGACAAAAGTAACAGCCTAAGTGACAACATGCTGTCAAAATGCTTTTCAGGCCCTGAAAACACTAAAAGTGACATGTTGCTGTTTTCTGACCAACTAGTGATGAAAACCAGAAGAAACTGCCTTGCTACTATAGACTTCAGCAAAGTACATGTTTCTGGCTTGGAAACTTGTTTCTGAGTGCTTCTGGACAAAAGTAACAGCCTAAGTGACAACATGCTGTCAAAATGCTTTTCGGGCCCTGAAAACACTAAAAGTGACATGTTGCTGTTTTCTGACCAACTAGTGATGAAAACCACAAGAAACTGCCTTGCTACTATAGACTTCAGCAAAGTACATGTTTCTGGCTTGGAAACTCGTTTCTGAGTGCTTCTGGATAAAAGTAACAGCCTAAGTGACAACATGCTGTCAAAATGCTTTTCGGGCCCTGAAAACACTAAAAGTGACATGTTGCTGTTTTCTGACCAACTAGTGATGAAAACCACAAGAAACTGCCTTGCTACTATAGACTTCAGCAAAGTACATGTTTCTGGCTTGGAAACTTGTTTCTGAGTGCTTCTGGACAAAAGTAACAGCCTAAGTGACAACATGCTGTCAAAATGCTTTTCGGGCCCTGAAAACACTAAAAGTGACATGTTGCTGTTTTCTGAGCAACTAGTGATGAAAACCACAAGAAACTGCCTTGCTACTATAGACTTCAGCAAAGTACATGTTTCTGGCTTGGAAACTTGTTTCTGAGTGCTTCTGGACAAAAGTAACAGCCTAAGTGACAACATGCTGTCAAAATGCTTTTCGGGCACTGAAAACACTAAAAGTGACATGTTGCTGTTTTCTGACCAACTAGTGATGAAAACCAGAAGAAACTGCCTTGCTACTGTAAACTTCAGCAAAGTACATGTTTCTGGCTTGGAAACTCGTTTCTGAGTGCTTCTGGACAAAAGTAACAGCCTAAGTGACAACATGCTGTCAAAATGCTTTTCGGGCCCTGAAAACACTAAAAGTGACATGTTGCTGTTTTCTGACCAACTAGTGATGAAAACCACAAGAAACTGCCTTGCTACTATAGACTTCAGCAAAGTACATGTTTCTGGCTTGGAAACTCGTTTCTGAGTGCTTCTGGACAAAAGTAACAGCCTAAGTGACAACATGCTGTCAAAATGCTTTTCGGGCCCTGAAAACACTAAAAGTGACATGTTGCTGTTTTCTGACCAACTAGTGATGAAAACCACAAGAAACTGCCTTGCTACTATAGACTTCAGCAAAGTACATGTTTCTGGCTTGGAAACTTGTTTCTGAGTTCTTCTGGACAAAAGTAACAGCCTAAGTGACAACATGCTGTCAAAATGCTTTTCAGGCCCTGAAAACACTAAAAGTGACATGTTGCTGTTTTCTGACCAACTAGTGATGAAAACCAGAAGAAACTGCCTTGCTACTATAGACTTCAGCAAAGTACATGTTTCTGGCTTGGAAACTTGTTTCTGAGTGCTTCTGGACAAAAGTAACAGCCTAAGTGACAACATGCTGTCAAAATGCTTTTCGGGCCCTGAAAACACTAAAAGTGACATGTTGCTGTTTTCTGACCAACTAGTGATGAAAACCACAAGAAACTGCCTTGCTACTATAGACTTCAGCAAAGTACATGTTTCTGGCTTGGAAACTTGTTTCTGAGTGCTTCTGGACAAAAGTAACAGCCTAAGTGACAACATGCTGTCAAAATGCTTTTCGGGCCCTGAAAACACTAAAAGTGACATGTTGCTGTTTTCTGACCAACTAGTGATGAAAACCACAAGAAACTGCCTTGCTACTATAGACTTCAGCAAAGTACATGTTTCTGGCTTGGAAACTCGTTTCTGAGTGCTTCTGGACAAAAGTAACAGCCTAAGTGACAACATGCTGTCAAAATGCTTTTCGGGCCCTGAAAACACTAAAAGTGACATGTTGCTGTTTTCTGACCAACTAGTGATGAAAACCAGAAGAAACTGCCTTGCTACTATAGACTTCAGCAAAGTACATGTTTCTGGCTTGGAAACTCGTTTCTGAGTGCTTCTGGACAAAAGTAACAGCCTAAGTGACAACATGCTGTCAAAATGCTTTTCGGGCACTGAAAACACTAAAAGTGACATGTTGCTGTTTTCTGACCAACTAGTGATGAAAACCACAAGAAACTGCCTTGCTACTATAGACTTCAGCAAAGTACATGTTTCTGGCTTGGAAACTCGTTTCTGAGTGCTTCTGGACAAAAGTAACAGCCTAAGTGACAACATGCTGTCAAAATGCTTTTCGGGCCCTGAAAACACTAAAAGTGACATGTTGCTGTTTTCTGACCAACTAGTGATGAAAACCACAAGAAACTGCCTTGCTACTATAGACTTCAGCAAAGTACATGTTTCTGGCTTGGAAACTCGTTTCTGAGTGCTTCTGGACAAAAGTAACAGCCTAAGTGACAACATGCTGTCAAAATGCTTTTCGGGCCCTGAAAACACTAAAAGTGACATGTTGCTGTTTTCTGACCAACTAGTGATGAAAACCACAAGAAACTGCCTTGCTACTATAGACTTCAGCAAAGTACATGTTTCTGGCTTGGAAACTTGTTTCTGAGTTCTTCTGGACAAAAGTAACAGCCTAAGTGACAACATGCTGTCAAAATGCTTTTCAGGCCCTGAAAACACTAAAAGTGACATGTTGCTGTTTTCTGACCAACTAGTGATGAAAACCAGAAGAAACTGCCTTGCTACTATAGACTTCAGCAAAGTACATGTTTCTGGCTTGGAAACTTGTTTCTGAGTGCTTCTGGACAAAAGTAACAGCCTAAGTGACAACATGCTGTCAAAATGCTTTTCGGGCCCTGAAAACACTAAAAGTGACATGTTGCTGTTTTCTGACCAACTAGTGATGAAAACCACAAGAAACTGCCTTGCTACTATAGACTTCAGCAAAGTACATGTTTCTGGCTTGGAAACTTGTTTCTGAGTTCTTCTGGACAAAAGTAACAGCCTAAGTGACAACATGCTGTCAAAATGCTTTTCAGGCCCTGAAAACACTAAAAGTGACATGTTGCTGTTTTCTGACCAACTAGTGATGAAAACCAGAAGAAACTGCCTTGCTACTATAGACTTCAGCAAAGTACATGTTTCTGGCTTGGAAACTTGTTTCTGAGTGCTTCTGGACAAAAGTAACAGCCTAAGTGACAACATGCTGTCAAAATGCTTTTCGGGCCCTGAAAACACTAAAAGTGACATGTTGCTGTTTTCTGACCAACTAGTGATGAAAACCACAAGAAACTGCCTTGCTACTATAGACTTCAGCAAAGTACATGTTTCTGGCTTGGAAACTCGTTTCTGAGTGCTTCTGGACAAAAGTAACAGCCTAAGTGACAACATGCTGTCAAAATGCTTTTCGGGCCCTGAAAACACTAAAAGTGACATGTTGCTGTTTTCTGACCAACTAGTGATGAAAACCACAAGAAACTGCCTTGCTACTATAGACTTCAGCAAAGTACATGTTTCTGGCTTGGAAACTTGTTTCTGAGTGCTTCTGGACAAAAGTAACAGCCTAAGTGACAACATGCTGTCAAAATGCTTTTCGGGCCCTGAAAACACTAAAAGTGACATGTTGCTGTTTTCTGAGCAACTAGTGATGAAAACCACAAGAAACTGCCTTGCTACTATAGACTTCAGCAAAGTACATGTTTCTGGCTTGGAAACTTGTTTCTGAGTGCTTCTGGACAAAAGTAACAGCCTAAGTGACAACATGCTGTCAAAATGCTTTTCGGGCACTGAAAACACTAAAAGTGACATGTTGCTGTTTTCTGACCAACTAGTGATGAAAACCAGAAGAAACTGCCTTGCTACTGTAAACTTCAGCAAAGTACATGTTTCTGGCTTGGAAACTCGTTTCTGAGTGCTTCTGGACAAAAGTAACAGCCTAAGTGACAACATGCTGTCAAAATGCTTTTCGGGCCCTGAAAACACTAAAAGTGACATGTTGCTGTTTTCTGACCAACTAGTGATGAAAACCACAAGAAACTGCCTTGCTACTATAGACTTCAGCAAAGTACATGTTTCTGGCTTGGAAACTCGTTTCTGAGTGCTTCTGGACAAAAGTAACAGCCTAAGTGACAACATGCTGTCAAAATGCTTTTCGGGCCCTGAAAACACTAAAAGTGACATGTTGCTGTTTTCTGACCAACTAGTGATGAAAACCACAAGAAACTGCCTTGCTACTATAGACTTCAGCAAAGTACATGTTTCTGGCTTGGAAACTTGTTTCTGAGTTCTTCTGGACAAAAGTAACAGCCTAAGTGACAACATGCTGTCAAAATGCTTTTCAGGCCCTGAAAACACTAAAAGTGACATGTTGCTGTTTTCTGACCAACTAGTGATGAAAACCAGAAGAAACTGCCTTGCTACTATAGACTTCAGCAAAGTACATGTTTCTGGCTTGGAAACTTGTTTCTGAGTGCTTCTGGACAAAAGTAACAGCCTAAGTGACAACATGCTGTCAAAATGCTTTTCGGGCCCTGAAAACACTAAAAGTGACATGTTGCTGTTTTCTGACCAACTAGTGATGAAAACCAGAAGAAACTGCCTTGCTACTATAGACTTCAGCAAAGTACATGTTTCTGGCTTGGAAACTCGTTTCTGAGTGCTTCTGGACAAAAGTAACAGCCTAAGTGACAACATGCTGTCAAAATGCTTTTCGGGCCCTGAAAACACTAAAAGTGACATGTTGCTGTTTTCTGACCAACTAGTGATGAAAACCAGAAGAAACTGCCTTGCTACTATAGACTTCAGCAAAGTACATGTTTCTGGCTTGGAAACTCGTATGTTGCTGTTTTCTGACCAACTAGTGATGAAAACCAGAAGAAACTGCCTTGCTACTATAGACTTCAGCAAAGTACATGTTTCTGGCTTGGAAACTTGTTTCTGAGTGCTTCTGGACAAAAGTAACAGCCTAAGTGACAACATGCTGTCAAAATGCTTTTCGGGCCCTGAAAACACTAAAAGTGGCATGTTGCTGTTTTCTGACCAACTAGTGATGAAAACCACAAGAAACTGCCTTGCTACTATAGACTTCAGCAAAGTACATGTTTCTGGCTTGGAAACTTGTTTCTGAGTGCTTCTGGACAAAAGTAACAGCCTAAGTGACAACATGCTGTCAAAATGCTTTTCGGGCCCTGAAAACACTAAAAGTGACATGTTGCTGTTTTCTGACCAACTAGTGATGAAAACCACAAGAAACTGCCTTGCTACTATAGACTTCAGCAAAGTACATGTTTCTGGCTTGGAAACTCGTTTCTGAGTGCTTCTGGACAAAAGTAACAGCCTAAGTGACAACATGCTGTCAAAATGCTTTTCGGGCCCTGAAAACACTAAAAGTGACATGTTGCTGTTTTCTGACCAACTAGTGATGAAAACCAGAAGAAACTGCCTTGCTACTATAGACTTCAGCAAAGTACATGTTTCTGGCTTGGAAACTCGTATGTTGCTGTTTTCTGACCAACTAGTGATGAAAACCAGAAGAAACTGCCTTGCTACTATAGACTTCAGCAAAGTACATGTTTCTGGCTTGGAAACTTGTTTCTGAGTGCTTCTGGACAAAAGTAACAGCCTAAGTGACAACATGCTGTCAAAATGCTTTTCGGGCCCTGAAAACACTAAAAGTGACATGTTGCTGTTTTCTGACCAACTAGTGATGAAAACCAGAAGAAACTGCCTTGCTACTATAGACTTCAGCAAAGTACATGTTTCTGGCTTGGAAACTTGTTTCTGAGTGCTTCTGGACAAAAGTAACAGCCTAAGTGACAACATGCTGTCAAAATGCTTTTCGGGCCCTGAAAACACTAAAAGTGGCATGTTGCTGTTTTCTGACCAACTAGTGATGAAAACCACAAGAAACTGCCTTGCTACTATAGACTTCAGCAAAGTACATGTTTCTGGCTTGGAAACTCGTTTCTGAGTGCTTCTGGACAAAAGTAACAGTCTAAGTGACAACATGCTGTCAAAATGCTTTTCGGGCCCTGAAAACACTAAAAGTGACATGTTGCTGTTTTCTGACCAACTAGTGATGAAAACCAGAAGAAACTGCCTTGCTACTATAGACTTCAGCAAAGTACATGTTTCTGGCTTGGAAACTCGTTTCTGAGTGCTTCTGGACAAAAGTAACAGCCTAAGTGACAACATGCTGTCAAAATGCTTTTCGGGCACTGAAAACACTAAAAGTGACATGTTGCTGTTTTCTGACCAACTAGTGATGAAAACCACAAGAAACTGCCTTGCTACTATAGACTTCAGCAAAGTACATGTTTCTGGCTTGGAAACTCGTTTCTGAGTGCTTCTGGACAAAAGTAACAGCCTAAGTGACAACATGCTGTCAAAATGCTTTTCGGGCCCTGAAAACACTAAAAGTGACATGTTGCTGTTTTCTGACCAACTAGTGATGAAAACCACAAGAAACTGCCTTGCTACTATAGACTTCAGCAAAGTACATGTTTCTGGCTTGGAAACTCGTTTCTGAGTGCTTCTGGACAAAAGTAACAGCCTAAGTGACAACATGCTGTCAAAATGCTTTTCGGGCCCTGAAAACACTAAAAGTGACATGTTGCTGTTTTCTGACCAACTAGTGATGAAAACCACAAGAAACTGCCTTGCTACTATAGACTTCAGCAAAGTACATGTTTCTGGCTTGGAAACTTGTTTCTGAGTGCTTCTGGACAAAAGTAACAGCCTAAGTGACAACATGCTGTCAAAATGCTTTTCGGGCCCTGAAAACACTAAAAGTGACATGTTGCTGTTTTCTGAGCAACTAGTGATGAAAACCACAAGAAACTGCCTTGCTACTATAGACTTCAGCAAAGTACATGTTTCTGGCTTGGAAACTTGTTTCTGAGTGCTTCTGGACAAAAGTAACAGCCTAAGTGACAACATGCTGTCAAAATGCTTTTCGGGCACTGAAAACACTAAAAGTGACATGTTGCTGTTTTCTGACCAACTAGTGATGAAAACCAGAAGAAATTGCCTTGCTACTGTAAACTTCAGCAAAGTACATGTTTCTGGCTTGGAAACTCGTTTCTGAGTGCTTCTGGACAAAAGTAACAGCCTAAGTGACAACATGCTGTCAAAATGCTTTTCGGGCCCTGAAAACACTAAAAGTGACATGTTGCTGTTTTCTGACCAACTAGTGATGAAAACCACAAGAAACTGCCTTGCTACTATAGACTTCAGCAAAGTACATGTTTCTGGCTTGGAAACTCGTTTCTGAGTGCTTCTGGACAAAAGTAACAGCCTAAGTGACAACATGCTGTCAAAATGCTTTTCGGGCCCTGAAAACACTAAAAGTGACATGTTGCTGTTTTCTGACCAACTAGTGATGAAAACCACAAGAAACTGCCTTGCTACTATAGACTTCAGCAAAGTACATGTTTCTGGCTTGGAAACTTGTTTCTGAGTTCTTCTGGACAAAAGTAACAGCCTAAGTGACAACATGCTGTCAAAATGCTTTTCAGGCCCTGAAAACACTAAAAGTGACATGTTGCTGTTTTCTGACCAACTAGTGATGAAAACCAGAAGAAACTGCCTTGCTACTATAGACTTCAGCAAAGTACATGTTTCTGGCTTGGAAACTTGTTTCTGAGTGCTTCTGGACAAAAGTAACAGCCTAAGTGACAACATGCTGTCAAAATGCTTTTCGGGCCCTGAAAACACTAAAAGTGACATGTTGCTGTTTTCTGACCAACTAGTGATGAAAACCACAAGAAACTGCCTTGCTACTATAGACTTCAGCAAAGTACATGTTTCTGGCTTGGAAACTCGTTTCTGAGTGCTTCTGGACAAAAGTAACAGCCTAAGTGACAACATGCTGTCAAAATGCTTTTCGGGCCCTGAAAACACTAAAAGTGACATGTTGCTGTTTTCTGACCAACTAGTGATGAAAACCAGAAGAAACTGCCTTGCTACTATAGACTTCAGCAAAGTACATGTTTCTGGCTTGGAAACTCGTATGTTGCTGTTTTCTGACCAACTAGTGATGAAAACCAGAAGAAACTGCCTTGCTACTATAGACTTCAGCAAAGTACATGTTTCTGGCTTGGAAACTTGTTTCTGAGTGCTTCTGGACAAAAGTAACAGCCTAAGTGACAACATGCTGTCAAAATGCTTTTCGGGCCCTGAAAACACTAAAAGTGACATGTTGCTGTTTTCTGACCAACTAGTGATGAAAACCACAAGAAACTGCCTTGCTACTATAGACTTCAGCAAAGTACATGTTTCTGGCTTGGAAACTCGTTTCTGAGTGCTTCTGGACAAAAGTAACAGCCTAAGTGACAACATGCTGTCAAAATGCTTTTCGGGCCCTGAAAACACTAAAAGTGACATGTTGCTGTTTTCTGACCAACTAGTGATGAAAACCAGAAGAAACTGCCTTGCTACTATAGACTTCAGCAAAGTACATGTTTCTGGCTTGGAAACTCGTATTTTGCTGTTTTCTGACCAACTAGTGATGAAAACCAGAAGAAACTGCCTTGCTACTATAGACTTCAGCAAAGTACATGTTTCTGGCTTGGAAACTTGTTTCTGAGTGCTTCTGGACAAAAGTAACAGCCTAAGTGACAACATGCTGTCAAAATGCTTTTCGGGCCCTGAAAACACTAAAAGTGACATGTTGCTGTTTTCTGACCAACTAGTGATGAAAACCACAAGAAACTGCCTTGCTACTATAGACTTCAGCAAAGTACATGTTTCTGGCTTGGAAACTTGTTTCTGAGTGCTTCTGGACAAAAGTAACAGCCTAAGTGACAACATGCTGTCAAAATGCTTTTCGGGCCCTGAAAACACTAAAAGTGGCATGTTGCTGTTTTCTGACCAACTAGTGATGAAAACCACAAGAAACTGCCTTGCTACTATAGACTTCAGCAAAGTACATGTTTCTGGCTTGGAAACTCGTTTCTGAGTGCTTCTGGACAAAAGTAACAGCCTAAGTGACAACATGCTGTCAAAATGCTTTTCGGGCCCTGAAAACACTAAAAGTGACATGTTGCTGTTTTCTGACCAACTAGTGATGAAAACCACAAGAAACTGCCTTGCTACTATAGACTTCAGCAAAGTACATGTTTCTGGCTTGGAAACTCGTTTCTGAGTGCTTCTGGACAAAAGTAACAGCCTAAGTGACAACATGCTGTCAAAATGCTTTTCGGGCCCTGAAAACACTAAAAGTGACATGTTGCTGCTTTCTGACCAACTAGTGATGAAAACCACAAGAAACTGCCTTGCTACTATAGACTTCAGCAAAGTACATGTTTCTGGCTTGGAAACTTGTTTCTGAGTGCTTCTGGACAAAAGTAACAGCCTAAGTGACAACATGCTGTCAAAATGCTTTTCGGGCCCTGAAAACACTAAAAGTGACATGTTGCTGTTTTCTGAGCAACTAGTGATGAAAACCAGAAGAAACTGCCTTGCTACTATAGACTTCACCAAACTACATGTTTCTGGCTTGGAAACTTGTTTCTGAGTGCTTCTGGACAAAAGTAACAGCCTCAGTGACAACATGCTGTCAAAATGCTTTTCGGGCCCTGAAAACACTAAAAGTGACATGTTGCTGTTTTCTGACCAACTAGTGATGAAAACCACAAGAAACTGCCTTGCTACTATAGAATTCACCAAAGTACATGTTTCTGGCTTGGAAACTTGTTTCTGAGTGCTTCTGGACAAAAGTAACAGCCTCAGTGACAACATGCTGTCAAAATGCTTTTCGGGCCCTGAAAACACTAAAAGTGACATGTTGCTGCTTTCTGACAACTAGTGATGAAAACCACAAGAAACTGCCTTGCTACTATAGACTTCAGCAAAGTACATGTTTCTGGCTTGGAAACTTGTTTCTGAGTGCTTCTGGACAAAAGTAACAGCCTAAGTGACAACATGCTGTCAAAATGCTTTTCGGGCCCTGAAAACACTAAAAGTGACATGTTGCTGTTTTCTGAGCAACTAGTGATGAAAACCACAAGAAACTGCCTTGCTACTATAGACTTCAGCAAAGTACATGTTTCTGGCTTGGAAACTCGTTTCTGAGTGCTTCTGGACAAAAGTAACAGCCTAAGTGACAACATGCTGTCAAAATGCTTTTCGGGCCCTGAAAACACTAAAAGTGACATGTTGCTGTTTTCTGAGCAACTAGTGATGAAAACCACAAGAAACTGCCTTGCTACTATAGACTTCAGCAAAGTACATGTTTCTGGCTTGGAAACTTGTTTCTGAGTGCTTCTGGACAAAAGTAACAGCCTAAGTGACAACATGCTGTCAAAATGCTTTTCGGGCCCTGAAAACACTAAAAGTGACATGTTGCTGTTTTCTGACCAACTAGTGATGAAAACCAGAAGAAACTGCCTTGCTACTATAGACTTCAGCAAAGTACATGTTTCTGGCTTGGAAACTTGTTTCTGAGTGCTTCTGGACAAAAGTAACAGCCTAAGTGACAACATGTTGTCAAAATGCTTTTCGGGCCCTGAAAACACTAAAAGTGACATGTTGCTGTTTTCTGACCAACTAGTGATGAAAACCAGAAGAAACTGCCTTGCTACTATAGACTTCAGCAAAGTACATGTTTCTGGCTTGGAAACTTGTTTCTGAGTGCTTCTGGACAAAAGTAACAGCCTCAGTGACAACATGCTGTCAAAATGCTTTTCGGGCCCTGAAAACACTAAAAGTGACATGTTGCTGTTTTCTGACCAACTAGTGATGA
This sequence comes from Epinephelus lanceolatus, assembly GCF_041903045.1. Taxonomy (NCBI): domain Eukaryota; kingdom Metazoa; phylum Chordata; class Actinopteri; order Perciformes; family Serranidae; genus Epinephelus; species Epinephelus lanceolatus. The sequence goes on along the minus strand of NW_027556829.1, from coordinate 90,287 downwards.
AAACCAGAAGAAACTGCCTTGCTACTATAGACTTCAGCAAAGTACATGTTTCTGGCTTGGAAACTTGTTTCTGAGTGCTTCTGGACAAAAGTAACAGCCTAAGTGACAACATGCTGTCAAAATGCTTTTCGGGCCCTGAAAACACTAAAAGTGACATGTTGCTGTTTTCTGACCAACTAGTGATGAAAACCAGAAGAAACTGCCTTGCTACTATAGACTTCAGCAAAGTACATGTTTCTGGCTTGGAAACTTGTTTCTGAGTGCTTCTGGACAAAAGTAACAGCCTAAGTGACAACATGCTGTCAAAATGCTTTTCGGGCCCTGAAAACACTAAAAGTGACATGTTGCTGTTTTCTGACCAACTAGTGATGAAAACCAGAAGAAACTGCCTTGCTACTATAGACTTCAGCAAAGTACATGTTTCTGGCTTGGAAACTTGTTTCTGAGTGCTTCTGGACAAAAGTAACAGCCTCAGTGACAACATGCTGTCAAAATGCTTTTCGGGCCCTGAAAACACTAAAAGTGACATGTTGCTGTTTTCTGACCAACTAGTGATGAAAACCAGAAGAAACTGCCTTGCTACTATAGACTTCAGCAAAGTACATGTTTCTGGCTTGGAAACTTGTTTCTGAGTGCTTCTGGACAAAAGTAACAGCCTCAGTGACAACATGCTGTCAAAATGCTTTTCGGGCCCTGAAAACACTAAAAGTGACATGTTGCTGTTTTCTGACCAACTAGTGATGAAAACCAGAAGAAACTGCCTTGCTACTATAGACTTCAGCAAAGTACATGTTTCTGGCTTGGAAACTTGTTTCTGAGTGCTTCTGGACAAAAGTAACAGCCTAAGTGACAACATGCTGTCAAAATGCTTTTCGGGCCCTGAAAACACTAAAAGTGACATGTTGCTGTTTTCTGACCAACTAGTGATGAAAACCAGAAGAAACTGCCTTGCTACTATAGACTTCACCAAAGTACATGTTTCTGGCTTGGAAACTTGTTTCTGAGTGCTTCTGGTGAAAAGTAACAGCCTAAGTGACAACATGCTGTCAAAATGCTTTTCGGGCCCTGAAAACACTAAAAGTGACATGTTGCTGTTTTCTGACCAACTAGTGATGAAAACCAGAAGAAACTGCCTTGCTACTATAGACTTCAGCAAAGTACATGTTTCTGGCTTGGAAACTCGTATGTTGCTGTTTTCTGACCAACTAGTGATGAAAACCAGAAGAAACTGCCTTGCTACTATAGACTTCAGCAAAGTACATGTTTCTGGCTTGGAAACTTGTTTCTGAGTGCTTCTGGACAAAAGTAACAGCCTAAGTGACAACATGCTGTCAAAATGCTTTTCGGGCCCTGAAAACACTAAAAGTGACATGTTGCTGTTTTCTGACCAACTAGTGATGAAAACCACAAGAAACTGCCTTGCTACTATAGACTTCACCAAAGTACATGTTTCTGGCTTGGAAACTTGTTTCTGAGTGCTTCTGGTGAAAAGTAACAGCCTAAGTGACAACATGCTGTCAAAATGCTTTTCGGGCCCTGAAAACACTAAAAGTGACATGTTGCTGTTTTCTGACCAACTAGTGATGAAAACCAGAAGAAACTGCCTTGCTACTATAGACTTCAGCAAAGTACATGTTTCTGGCTTGGAAACTCGTTTCTGAGTGCTTCTGGACAAAAGTAACAGCCTAAGTGACAACATGCTGTCAAAATGCTTTTCGGGCCCTGAAAACACTAAAAGTGACATGTTGCTGTTTTCTGACCAACTAGTGATGAAAACCAGAAGAAACTGCCTTGCTACTATAGACTTCAGCAAAGTACATGTTTCTGGCTTGGAAACTTGTTTCTGAGTGCTTCTGGACAAAAGTAACAGCCTAAGTGACAACATGCTGTCAAAATGCTTTTCGGGCCCTGAAAACACTAAAAGTGACATGTTGCTGTTTTCTGACCAACTAGTGATGAAAACCACAAGAAACTGCCTTGCTACTATAGACTTCAGCAAAGTACATGTTTCTGGCTTGGAAACTTGTTTCTGAGTGCTTCTGGACAAAAGTAACAGCCTAAGTGACAACATGCTGTCAAAATGCTTTTCGGGCCCTGAAAACACTAAAAGTGGCATGTTGCTGTTTTCTGACCAACTAGTGATGAAAACCACAAGAAACTGCCTTGCTACTATAGACTTCAGCAAAGTACATGTTTCTGGCTTGGAAACTCGTTTCTGAGTGCTTCTGGACAAAAGTAACAGCCTAAGTGACAACATGCTGTCAAAATGCTTTTCGGGCCCTGAAAACACTAAAAGTGACATGTTGCTGTTTTCTGACCAACTAGTGATGAAAACCACAAGAAACTGCCTTGCTACTATAGACTTCAGCAAAGTACATGTTTCTGGCTTGGAAACTCGTTTCTGAGTGCTTCTGGACAAAAGTAACAGCCTAAGTGACAACATGCTGTCAAAATGCTTTTCGGGCCCTGAAAACACTAAAAGTGACATGTTGCTGCTTTCTGACCAACTAGTGATGAAAACCACAAGAAACTGCCTTGCTACTATAGACTTCAGCAAAGTACATGTTTCTGGCTTGGAAACTTGTTTCTGAGTGCTTCTGGACAAAAGTAACAGCCTAAGTGACAACATGCTGTCAAAATGCTTTTCGGGCCCTGAAAACACTAAAAGTGACATGTTGCTGTTTTCTGAGCAACTAGTGATGAAAACCAGAAGAAACTGCCTTGCTACTATAGACTTCACCAAACTACATGTTTCTGGCTTGGAAACTTGTTTCTGAGTGCTTCTGGACAAAAGTAACAGCCTCAGTGACAACATGCTGTCAAAATGCTTTCGGGCCCTGAAAACACTAAAAGTGACATGTTGCTGTTTTCTGACCAACTAGTGATGAAAACCAGAAGAAACTGCCTTGCTACTATAGAATTCACCAAAGTACATGTTTCTGGCTTGGAAACTTGTTTCTGAGTGCTTCTGGACAAAAGTAACAGCCTCAGTGACAACATGCTGTCAAAATGCTTTTCGGGCCCTGAAAACACTAAAAGTGACATGTTGCTGCTTTCTGACCAACTAGTGATGAAAACCACAAGAAACTGCCTTGCTACTATAGACTTCAGCAAAGTACATGTTTCTGGCTTGGAAACTTGTTTCTGAGTGCTTCTGGACAAAAGTAACAGCCTAAGTGACAACATGCTGTCAAAATGCTTTTCGGGCCCTGAAAACACTAAAAGTGACATGTTGCTGTTTTCTGAGCAACTAGTGATGAAAACCACAAGAAACTGCCTTGCTACTATAGACTTCAGCAAAGTACATGTTTCTGGCTTGGAAACTCGTTTCTGAGTGCTTCTGGACAAAAGTAACAGCCTAAGTGACAACATGCTGTCAAAATGCTTTTCGGGCCCTGAAAACACTAAAAGTGACATGTTGCTGTTTTCTGAGCAACTAGTGATGAAAACCACAAGAAACTGCCTTGCTACTATAGACTTCAGCAAAGTACATGTTTCTGGCTTGGAAACTTGTTTCTGAGTGCTTCTGGACAAAAGTAACAGCCTAAGTGACAACATGCTGTCAAAATGCTTTGCGGGCCCTGAAAACACTAAAAGTGACATGTTGTTGTTTTCTGAGCAACTAGTGATGAAAACCACAAGAAACTGCCTTGCTACTATAGACTTCAGCAAAGTACATGTTTCTGGCTTGGAAACTTGTTTCTGAGTGCTTCTGGACAAAAGTAACAGCCTAAGTGACAACATGCTGTCAAAATGCTTTTCGGGCCCTGAAAACACTAAAAGTGACATGTTGCTGTTTTCTGAGCAACTAGTGATGAAAACCACAAGAAACTGCCCTTGCTACTATAGACTTCACCAAAGTACATGTTTCTGGCTTGGAAACTTGTTTCTGAGTGCTTCTGGACAAAAGTAACAGCCTCAGTGACAACATGCTGTCAAAATGCTTTTCGGGCCCTGAAAACACTAAAAGTGACATGTTGCTGTTTTCTGACCAACTAGTGATGAAAACCACAAGAAACTGCCTTGCTACTATAGACTTCAGCAAAGTACATGTTTCTGGCTTGGAAACTTGTTTCTGAGTGCTTCTGGACAAAAGTAACAGCCTCAGTGACAACATGCTGTCAAAATGCTTTTCGGGCCCTGAAAACACTAAAAGTGACATGTTGCTGTTTTCTGACCAACTAGTGATGAAACCAGAAGAAACTGCCTTGCTACTATAGACTTCAGCAAAGTACATGTTTCTGGCTTGGAAACTCGTTTCTGAGTGCTTCTGGACAAAAGTAACAGCCTAAGTGACAACATGCTGTCAAAATGCTTTCGGGCCCTGAAAACACTAAAAGTCACATGTTGCTGTTTTCTGAGCAACTAGTGATGAAAACCACAAGAAACTGCCTTGCTACTATAGACTTCACCAAAGTACATGTTTCTGGCTTGGAAACTTGTTTCTGAGTGCTTCTGGACAAAAGTAACAGCCTCAGTGACAACATGCTGTCAAAATGCTTTTCGGGCCCTGAAAACACTAAAAGTGACATGTTGCTGTTTTCTGAGCAACTAGTGATGAAAACCACAAGAAACTGCCTTGCTACTATAGACTTCAGCAAAGTACATGTTTCTGGCTTGGAAACTTGTTTCTGAGTGCTTCTGGACAAAAGTAACAGCCTAAGTGACAACATGCTGTCAAAATGCTTTTCGGGCCCTGAAAACACTAAAAGTGACATGTTGCTGCTTTCTGACCAACTAGTGATGAAAACCACAAGAAACTGCCTTGCTACTATAGACTTCAGCAAAGTACATGTTTCTGGCTTGGAAACTTGTTTCTGAGTGCTTCTGGACAAAAGTAACAGCCTAAGTGACAACATGCTGTCAAAATGCTTTTCGGGCCCTGAAAACACTAAAAGTGACATGTTGCTGTTTTCTGAGCAACTAGTGATGAAAACCAGAAGAAACTGCCTTGCTACTATAGACTTCAGCAAAGTACATGTTTCTGGCTTGGAAACTTGTTTCTGAGTGCTTCTGGACAAAAGTAACAGCCTCAGTGACAACATGCTGTCAAAATGCTTTTCGGGCCCTGAAAACACTAAAAGTGACATGTTGCTGTTTTCTGACCAACTAGTGATGAAAACCAGAAGAAACTGCCTTGCTACTATAGAATTCACCAAAGTACATGTTTCTGGCTTGGAAACTTGTTTCTGAGTGCTTCTGGACAAAAGTAACAGCCCTCAGTGACAACATGCTGTCAAAATGCTTTTCGGGCCCTGAAAACACTAAAGTGACATGTTGCTGCTTTCTGACCAACTAGTGATGAAAACCACAAGAACTGCCTTGCTACTATAGACTTCAGCAAAGTACATGTTTCTGGCTTGGAAACTCGTATGTTGCTGTTTTCTGACCAACTAGTGATGAAAACCAGAAGAAACTGCCTTGCTACTATAGACTTCAGCAAAGTACATGTTTCTGGCTTGGAAACTCGTTTCTGAGTGCTTCTGGACAAAAGTAACAGCCTAAGTGACAACATGCTGTCAAAATGCTTTTCGGGCCCTGAAAACACTAAAAGTGACATGTTGCTGTTTTCTGACCAACTAGTGATGAAAACCACAAGAAACTGCCTTGCTACTATAGACTTCAGCAAAGTACATGTTTCTGGCTTGGAAACTTGTTTCTGAGTTCTTCTGGACAAAAGTAACAGCCTAAGTGACAACATGCTGTCAAAATGCTTTTCAGGCCCTGAAAACACTAAAAGTGACATGTTGCTGTTTTCTGACCAACTAGTGATGAAAACCAGAAGAAACTGCCTTGCTACTATAGACTTCAGCAAAGTACATGTTTCTGGCTTGGAAACTTGTTTCTGAGTGCTTCTGGACAAAAGTAACAGCCTAAGTGACAACATGCTGTCAAAATGCTTTGCGGGCCCTGAAAACACTAAAAGTGACATGTTGTTGTTTTCTGAGCAACTAGTGATGAAAACCACAAGAAACTGCCTTGCTACTATAGACTTCAGCAAAGTACATGTTTCTGGCTTGGAAACTTGTTTCTGAGTGCTTCTGGACAAAAGTAACAGCCTAAGTGACAACATGCTGTCAAAATGCTTTTCGGGCCCTGAAAACACTAAAAGTGACATGTTGCTGTTTTCTGAGCAACTAGTGATGAAAACCACAAGAAACTGCCTTGCTACTATAGACTTCACCAAAGTACATGTTTCTGGCTTGGAAACTTGTTTCTGAGTGCTTCTGGACAAAAGTAACAGCCTCAGTGACAACATGCTGTCAAAATGCTTTTCGGGCCCTGAAAACACTAAAAGTGACATGTTGCTGTTTTCTGACCAACTAGTGATGAAAACCACAAGAAACTGCCTTGCTACTATAGACTTCAGCAAAGTACATGTTTCTGGCTTGGAAACTTGTTCTGAGTGCTTCTGGACAAAAGTAACAGCCTCAGTGACAACATGCTGTCAAATGCTTTTCGGGCCCTGAAAACACTAAAAGTGACATGTTGCTGTTTTCTGAGCAACTAGTGATGAAAACCACAAGAAACTGCCTTGCTACTATAGACTTCACCAAAGTACATGTTTCTGGCTTGGAAACTTGTTTCTGAGTGCTTCTGGACAAAAGTAACAGCCTCAGTGACAACATGCTGTCAAAATGCTTTTCGGGCCCTGAAAACACTAAAAGTGACATGTTGCTGTTTTCTGAGCAACTAGTGATGAAAACCACAAGAAACTGCCTTGCTACTATAGACTTCAGCAAAGTACATGTTTCTGGCTTGGAAACTTGTTTCTGAGTGCTTCTGGACAAAAGTAACAGCCTAAGTGACAACATGCTGTCAAAATGCTTTTCGGGCCCTGAAAACACTAAAAGTGACATGTTGCTGCTTTCTGACCAACTAGTGATGAAAACCACAAGAAACTGCCTTGCTACTATAGACTTCAGCAAAGTACATGTTTCTGGCTTGAAACTTGTTTCTGAGTGCTTCTGGACAAAAGTAACAGCCTAAGTGACCACATGCTGTCAAAATGCTTTTCGGGCCCTGAAAACACTAAAGTGACATGTTGCTGTTTTCTGAGCAACTAGTGATGAAAACCACAAGAAACTGCCTTGCTACTATAGACTTCAGCAAAGTACATGTTTCTGGCTTGGAAACTTGTTTCTGAGTGCTTCTGGACAAAAGTAACAGCCTCAGTGACAACATGCTGTCAAAATGCTTTTCGGGCCCTGAAAACACTAAAAGTGACATGTTGCTGTTTTCTGAGCAACTAGTGATGAAAACCAGAAGAAACTGCCTTGCTACTATAGACTTCAGCAAAGTACATGTTTCTGGCTTGGAAACTTGTTTCTGAGTGCTTCTGGACAAAAGTAACAGCCTAAGTGACAACATGCTGTCAAAATGCTTTGCGGGCCCTGAAAACACTAAAAGTGACATGTTGCTGTTTTCTGAGCAACTAGTGATGAAAACCACAAGAAACTGCCTTGCTACTATAGACTTCAGCAAAGTACATGTTTCTGGCTTGGAAACTTGTTTCTGAGTGCTTCTGGACAAAAGTAACAGCCTCAGTGACAACATGCTGTCAAAATGCTTTCGGGCCCTGAAAACACTAAAAGTGACATGTTGCTGTTTTCTGAGCAACTAGTGATGAAAACCACAAGAAACTGCCTTGCTACTATAGACTTCAGCAAAGTACATGTTTCTGGCTTGGAAACTTGTTTCTGAGTGCTTCTGGACAAAAGTAACAGCCTAAGTGACAACATGCTGTCAAAATGCTTTGCGGGCCCTGAAAACACTAAAAGTGACATGTTGTTGTTTTCTGAGCAACTAGTGATGAAAACCACAAGAAACTGCCTTGCTACTATAGACTTCAGCAAAGTACATGTTTCTGGCTTGGAAACTTGTTTCTGAGTGCTTCTGGACAAAAGTAACAGCCTAAGTGACAACATGCTGTCAAAATGCTTTTCGGGCCCTGAAACACTAAAAGTGACATGTTGCTGTTTTCTGACCAACTAGTGATGAAAACCACAAGAAACTGCCTTGCTACTATAGACTTCAGCAAAGTACATGTTTCTGGCTTGGAAACTTGTTTCTGAGTGCTTCTGGACAAAAGTAACAGCCTCAGTGACAACATGCTGTCAAAATGCTTTTCGGGCCCTGAAAACACTAAAAGTGACATGTTGCTGTTTTCTGACCAACTAGTGATGAAAACCACAAGAAACTGCCTTGCTACTATAGACTTCAGCAAAGTACATGTTTCTGGCTTGGAAACTCGTTTCTGAGTGCTTCTGGACAAAAGTAACAGCCTAAGTGACAACATGCTGTCAAAATGCTTTTCGGGCCCTGAAAACACTAAAAGTGACATGTTGCTGTTTTCTGACCAACTAGTGATGAAAACCACAAGAAACTGCCTTGCTACTATAGACTTCAGCAAAGTACATGTTTCTGGCTTGGAAACTCGTTTCTGAGTGCTTCTGGACAAAAGTAACAGCCTAAGTGACAACATGCTGTCAAAATGCTTTTCGGGCCCTGAAAACACTAAAAGTGACATGTTGCTGTTTTCTGACCAACTAGTGATGAAAACCACAAGAAACTGCCTTGCTACTATAGACTTCAGCAAAGTACATGTTTCTGGCTTGGAAACTTGTTTCTGAGTGCTTCTGGACAAAAGTAACAGCCTAAGTGACAACATGCTGTCAAAATGCTTTTCGGGCCCTGAAAACACTAAAAGTGACATGTTGCTGTTTTCTGAGCAACTAGTGATGAAAACCACAAGAAACTGCCTTGCTACTATAGACTTCAGCAAAGTACATGTTTCTGGCTTGGAAACTTGTTTCTGAGTGCTTCTGGACAAAAGTAACAGCCTAAGTGACAACATGCTGTCAAAATGCTTTTCGGGCACTGAAAACACTAAAAGTGACATGTTGCTGTTTTCTGACCAACTAGTGATGAAAACCAGAAGAAACTGCCTTGCTACTGTAAACTTCAGCAAGTACATGTTTCTGGCTGGAAACTCGTTTCTGAGTGCTTCTGGACAAAAGTAACAGCCTAAGTGACAACATGCTGTCAAATGCTTTTCGGGCCCTGAAAACACTAAAAGTGACATGTTGCTGTTTCTGACCAACTAGTGATGAAAACCACAAGAAACTGCCTTGCTACTATAGACTTCAGCAAAGTACATGTTTCTGGCTTGAAACTCGTTTCTGAGTGCTTCTGGACAAAAGTAACAGCCTAAGTGACAACATGCTGTCAAAATGCTTTTCGGCCCTGAAAACACTAAAAGTGACATGTTGCTGTTTCTGACCAACTAGTGATGAAAACCACAAGAAAACTGCCTTGCTACTATAGACTTCAGCAAAGTACATGTTTCTGGCTTGGAAACTTGTTTCTGAGTTCTTCTGGACAAAAGTAACAGCCTAAGTAACAGCCTAAGTGACAACATGCTGTCAAAATGCTTTTCAGGCCCTGAAAACACTAAAAGTGACATGTTGCTGTTTTCTGACCAACTAGTGATGAAAACCAGAAGAAACTGCCTTGCTACTATAGACTTCAGCAAAGTACATGTTTCTGGCTTGGAAACTTGTTTCTGAGTGCTTCTGGACAAAAGTAACAGCCTAAGTGACAACATGCTGTCAAAATGCTTTTCGGGCCCTGAAAACACTAAAAGTGACATGTTGCTGTTTTCTGACCAACTAGTGATGAAAACCACAAGAAACTGCCTTGCTACTATAGACTTCAGCAAAGTACATGTTTCTGGCTTGGAAACTCGTTTCTGAGTGCTTCTGGACAAAAGTAACAGCCTAAGTGACAACATGCTGTCAAAATGCTTTTCGGGCCCTGAAAACACTAAAAGTGACATGTTGCTGTTTTCTGACCAACTAGTGATGAAAACCAGAAGAAACTGCCTTGCTACTATAGACTTCAGCAAAGTACATGTTTCTGGCTTGGAAACTTGTTTCTGAGTGCTTCTGGACAAAAGTAACAGCCTAAGTGACAACATGCTGTCAAAATGCTTTTCGGGCCCTGAAAACACTAAAAGTGACATGTTGCTGTTTTCTGACCAACTAGTGATGAAAACCACAAGAAACTGCCTTGCTACTATAGACTTCAGCAAAGTACATGTTTCTGGCTTGGAAACTCGTTTCTGAGTGCTTCTGGACAAAAGTAACAGCCTAAGTGACAACATGCTGTCAAAATGCTTTTCGGGCCCTGAAAACACTAAAAGTGACATGTTGCTGTTTTCTGACCAACTAGTGATGAAAACCAGAAGAAACTGCCTTGCTACTATAGACTTCAGCAAAGTACATGTTTCTGGCTTGGAAACTCGTATGTTGCTGTTTTCTGACCAACTAGTGATGAAAACCAGAAGAAACTGCCTTGCTACTATAGACTTCAGCAAAGTACATGTTTCTGGCTTGGAAACTCGTTTCTGAGTGCTTCTGGACAAAAGTAACAGCCTAAGTGACAACATGCTGTCAAAATGCTTTTCGGGCCCTGAAAACACTAAAAGTGACATGTTGCTGTTTTCTGACCAACTAGTGATGAAAACCACAAGAAACTGCCTTGCTACTATAGACTTCAGCAAAGTACATGTTTCTGGCTTGGAAACTCGTTTCTGAGTGCTTCTGGACAAAAGTAACAGCCTAAGTGACAACATGCTGTCAAAATGCTTTTCGGGCACTGAAAACACTAAAAGTGACATGTTGCTGTTTTCTGACCAACTAGTGATGAAAACCACAAGAAACTGCCTTGCTACTATAGACTTCAGCAAAGTACATGTTTCTGGCTTGGAAACTCGTTTCTGAGTGCTTCTGGACAAAAGTAACAGCCTAAGTGACAACATGCTGTCAAAATGCTTTTCGGGCCCTGAAAACACTAAAAGTGACATGTTGCTGTTTTCTGACCAACTAGTGATGAAAACCAGAAGAAACTGCCTTGCTACTATAGACTTCAGCAAAGTACATGTTTCTGGCTTGGAAACTCGTTTCTGAGTGCTTCTGGATAAAAGTAACAGCCTAAGTGACAACATGCTGTCAAAATGCTTTTCGGGCACTGAAAACACTAAAAGTGACATGTTGCTGTTTTCTGACCAACTAGTGATGAAAACCACAAGAAACTGCCTTGCTACTATAGACTTCAGCAAAGTACATGTTTCTGGCTTGGAAACTCGTTTCTGAGTGCTTCTGGACAAAAGTAACAGCCTAAGTGACAACATGCTGTCAAAATGCTTTTCGGGCCCTGAAAACACTAAAAGTGACATGTTGCTGTTTTCTGACCAACTAGTGATGAAAACCACAAGAAACTGCCTTGCTACTATAGACTTCAGCAAAGTACATGTTTCTGGCTTGGAAACTCGTTTCTGAGTGCTTCTGGACAAAAGTAACAGCCTAAGTGACAACATGCTGTCAAAATGCTTTTCGGGCCCTGAAAACACTAAAAGTGACATGTTGCTGTTTTCTGACCAACTAGTGATGAAAACCACAAGAAACTGCCTTGCTACTATAGACTTCAGCAAAGTACATGTTTCTGGCTTGGAAACTTGTTTCTGAGTGCTTCTGGACAAAAGTAACAGCCTAAGTGACAACATGCTGTCAAAATGCTTTTCGGGCCCTGAAAACACTAAAAGTGACATGTTGCTGTTTTCTGAGCAACTAGTGATGAAAACCACAAGAAACTGCCTTGCTACTATAGACTTCAGCAAAGTACATGTTTCTGGCTTGGAAACTCGTTTCTGAGTGCTTCTGGACAAAAGTAACAGCCTAAGTGACAACATGCTGTCAAAATGCTTTTCGGGCCCTGAAAACACTAAAAGTGACATGTTGCTGTTTTCTGACCAACTAGTGATGAAAACCAGAAGAAACTGCCTTGCTACTATAGACTTCAGCAAAGTACATGTTTCTGGCTTGGAAACTCGTTTCTGAGTGCTTCTGGACAAAAGTAACAGCCTAAGTGACAACATGCTGTCAAAATGCTTTTCGGGCCCTGAAAACACTAAAAGTGACATGTTGCTGTTTTCTGACCAACTAGTGATGAAAACCAGAAGAAACTGCCTTGCTACTATAGACTTCAGCAAAGTACATGTTTCTGGCTTGGAAACTCGTATGTTGCTGTTTTCTGACCAACTAGTGATGAAAACCAGAAGAAACTGCCTTGCTACTATAGACTTCAGCAAAGTACATGTTTCTGGCTTGGAAACTTGTTTCTGAGTGCTTCTGGACAAAAGTAACAGCCTAAGTGACAACATGCTGTCAAAATGCTTTTCGGGCCCTGAAAACACTAAAAGTGACATGTTGCTGTTTTCTGACCAACTAGTGATGAAAACCACAAGAAACTGCCTTGCTACTATAGACTTCAGCAAAGTACATGTTTCTGGCTTGGAAACTTGTTTCTGAGTGCTTCTGGACAAAAGTAACAGCCTAAGTGACAACATGCTGTCAAAATGCTTTTCGGGCCCTGAAAACACTAAAAGTGACATGTTGCTGTTTTCTGACCAACTAGTGATGAAAACCACAAGAAACTGCCTTGCTACTATAGACTTCAGCAAAGTACATGTTTCTGGCTTGGAAACTCGTTTCTGAGTGCTTCTGGACAAAAGTAACAGCCTAAGTGACAACATGCTGTCAAAATGCTTTTCGGGCCCTGAAAACACTAAAAGTGACATGTTGCTGTTTTCTGACCAACTAGTGATGAAAACCAGAAGAAACTGCCTTGCTACTATAGACTTCAGCAAAGTACATGTTTCTGGCTTGGAAACTCGTTTCTGAGTGCTTCTGGACAAAAGTAACAGCCTAAGTGACAACATGCTGTCAAAATGCTTTTCGGGCACTGAAAACACTAAAAGTGACATGTTGCTGTTTTCTGACCAACTAGTGATGAAAACCACAAGAAACTGCCTTGCTACTATAGACTTCAGCAAAGTACATGTTTCTGGCTTGGAAACTCGTTTCTGAGTGCTTCTGGACAAAAGTAACAGCCTAAGTGACAACATGCTGTCAAAATGCTTTTCGGGCCCTGAAAACACTAAAAGTGACATGTTGCTGTTTTCTGACCAACTAGTGATGAAAACCACAAGAAACTGCCTTGCTACTATAGACTTCAGCAAAGTACATGTTTCTGGCTTGGAAACTCGTTTCTGAGTGCTTCTGGACAAAAGTAACAGCCTAAGTGACAACATGCTGTCAAAATGCTTTTCGGGCCCTGAAAACACTAAAAGTGACATGTTGCTGTTTTCTGACCAACTAGTGATGAAAACCACAAGAAACTGCCTTGCTACTATAGACTTCAGCAAAGTACATGTTTCTGGCTTGGAAACTTGTTTCTGAGTGCTTCTGGACAAAAGTAACAGCCTAAGTGACAACATGCTGTCAAAATGCTTTTCGGGCCCTGAAAACACTAAAAGTGACATGTTGCTGTTTTCTGAGCAACTAGTGATGAAAACCACAAGAAACTGCCTTGCTACTATAGACTTCAGCAAAGTACATGTTTCTGGCTTGGAAACTTGTTTCTGAGTGCTTCTGGACAAAAGTAACAGCCTAAGTGACAACATGCTGTCAAAATGCTTTTCGGGCACTGAAAACACTAAAAGTGACATGTTGCTGTTTTCTGACCAACTAGTGATGAAAACCAGAAGAAACTGCCTTGCTACTGTAAACTTCAGCAAAGTACATGTTTCTGGCTTGGAAACTCGTTTCTGAGTGCTTCTGGACAAAAGTAACAGCCTAAGTGACAACATGCTGTCAAAATGCTTTTCGGGCCCTGAAAACACTAAAAGTGACATGTTGCTGTTTTCTGACCAACTAGTGATGAAAACCAGAAGAAACTGCCTTGCTACTATAGACTTCAGCAAAGTACATGTTTCTGGCTTGGAAACTCGTTTCTGAGTGCTTCTGGACAAAAGTAACAGCCTAAGTGACAACATGCTGTCAAAATGCTTTTCGGGCCCTGAAAACACTAAAAGTGACATGTTGCTGTTTTCTGACCAACTAGTGATGAAAACCACAAGAAACTGCCTTGCTACTATAGACTTCAGCAAAGTACATGTTTCTGGCTTGGAAACTTGTTTCTGAGTTCTTCTGGACAAAAGTAACAGCCTAAGTGACAACATGCTGTCAAAATGCTTTTCAGGCCCTGAAAACACTAAAAGTGACATGTTGCTGTTTTCTGACCAACTAGTGATGAAAACCAGAAGAAACTGCCTTGCTACTATAGACTTCAGCAAAGTACATGTTTCTGGCTTGGAAACTTGTTTCTGAGTGCTTCTGGACAAAAGTAACAGCCTAAGTGACAACATGCTGTCAAAATGCTTTTCGGGCCCTGAAAACACTAAAAGTGACATGTTGCTGTTTTCTGACCAACTAGTGATGAAAACCACAAGAAACTGCCTTGCTACTATAGACTTCAGCAAAGTACATGTTTCTGGCTTGGAAACTCGTTTCTGAGTGCTTCTGGACAAAAGTAACAGCCTAAGTGACAACATGCTGTCAAAATGCTTTTCGGGCCCTGAAAACACTAAAAGTGACATGTTGCTGTTTTCTGACCAACTAGTGATGAAAACCAGAAGAAACTGCCTTGCTACTATAGACTTCAGCAAAGTACATGTTTCTGGCTTGGAAACTCGTATGTTGCTGTTTTCTGACCAACTAGTGATGAAAACCAGAAGAAACTGCCTTGCTACTATAGACTTCAGCAAAGTACATGTTTCTGGCTTGGAAACTTGTTTCTGAGTGCTTCTGGACAAAAGTAACAGCCTAAGTGACAACATGCTGTCAAAATGCTTTTCGGGCCCTGAAAACACTAAAAGTGACATGTTGCTGTTTTCTGACCAACTAGTGATGAAAACCAGAAGAAACTGCCTTGCTACTATAGACTTCAGCAAAGTACATGTTTCTGGCTTGGAAACTTGTTTCTGAGTGCTTCTGGACAAAAGTAACAGCCTAAGTGACAACATGCTGTCAAAATGCTTTTCGGGCCCTGAAAACACTAAAAGTGGCATGTTGCTGTTTTCTGACCAACTAGTGATGAAAACCACAAGAAACTGCCTTGCTACTATAGACTTCAGCAAAGTACATGTTTCTGGCTTGGAAACTTGTTTCTGAGTGCTTCTGGACAAAAGTAACAGCCTAAGTGACAACATGCTGTCAAAATGCTTTTCGGGCCCTGAAAACACTAAAAGTGACATGTTGCTGTTTTCTGACCAACTAGTGATGAAAACCACAAGAAACTGCCTTGCTACTATAGACTTCAGCAAAGTACATGTTTCTGGCTTGGAAACTTGTTTCTGAGTGCTTCTGGACAAAAGTAACAGCCTAAGTGACAACATGCTGTCAAAATGCTTTTCGGGCCCTGAAAACACTAAAAGTGGCATGTTGCTGTTTTCTGACCAACTAGTGATGAAAACCACAAGAAACTGCCTTGCTACTATAGACTTCAGCAAAGTACATGTTTCTGGCTTGGAAACTTGTTTCTGAGTGCTTCTGGACAAAAGTAACAGCCTAAGTGACAACATGCTGTCAAAATGCTTTTCGGGCCCTGAAAACACTAAAAGTGACATGTTGCTGTTTTCAGACCAACTAGTGATGAAAACCAGAAGAAACTGCCTTGCTACTATAGACTTCAGCAAAGTACATGTTTCTGGCTTGGAAACTCGTATGTTGCTGTTTTCTGACCAACTAGTGATGAAAACCAGAAGAAACTGCCTTGCTACTATAGACTTCAGCAAAGTACATGTTTCTGGCTTGGAAACTTGTTTCTGAGTGCTTCTGGACAAAAGTAACAGCCTAAGTGACAACATGCTGTCAAAATGCTTTTCGGGCCCTGAAAACACTAAAAGTGACATGTTGCTGTTTTCTGACCAACTAGTGATGAAAACCAGAAGAAACTGCCTTGCTACTATAGACTTCAGCAAAGTACATGTTTCTGGCTTGGAAACTTGTTTCTGAGTGCTTCTGGACAAAAGTAACAGCCTAAGTGACAACATGCTGTCAAAATGCTTTTCGGGCCCTGAAAACACTAAAAGTGGCATGTTGCTGTTTTCTGACCAACTAGTGATGAAAACCACAAGAAACTGCCTTGCTACTATAGACTTCAGCAAAGTACATGTTTCTGGCTTGGAAACTTGTTTCTGAGTGCTTCTGGACAAAAGTAACAGCCTAAGTGACAACATGCTGTCAAAATGCTTTTCGGGCCCTGAAAACACTAAAAGTGACATGTTGCTGTTTTCTGACCAACTAGTGATGAAAACCACAAGAAACTGCCTTGCTACTATAGACTTCAGCAAAGTACATGTTTCTGGCTTGGAAACTTGTTTCTGAGTGCTTCTGGACAAAAGTAACAGCCTAAGTGACAACATGCTGTCAAAATGCTTTTCGGGCCCTGAAAACACTAAAAGTGGCATGTTGCTGTTTTCTGACCAACTAGTGATGAAAACCACAAGAAACTGCCTTGCTACTATAGACTTCAGCAAAGTACATGTTTCTGGCTTGGAAACTTGTTTCTGAGTGCTTCTGGACAAAAGTAACAGCCTAAGTGACAACATGCTGTCAAAATGCTTTTCGGGCCCTGAAAACACTAAAAGTGACATGTTGCTGTTTTCTGACCAACTAGTGATGAAAACCACAAGAAACTGCCTTGCTACTATAGACTTCAGCAAAGTACATGTTTCTGACTTGGAAACTCGTTTCTGAGTGCTTCTGGACAAAAGTAACAGCCTAAGTGACAACATGCTGTCAAAATGCTTTTCGGGCCCTGAAAACACTAAAAGTGACATGTTGCTGTTTTCTGACCAACTAGTGATGAAAACCACAAGAAACTGCCTTGCTACTATAGACTTCAGCAAAGTACATGTTTCTGGCTTGGAAACTCGTTTCTGAGTGCTTCTGGACAAAAGTAACAGCCTAAGTGACAACATGCTGTCAAAATGCTTTTCGGGCCCTGAAAACACTAAAAGTGACATGTTGCTGTTTTCTGACCAACTAGTGATGAAAACCACAAGAAACTGCCTTGCTACTATAGACTTCAGCAAAGTACATGTTTCTGGCTTGGAAACTCGTTTCTGAGTGCTTCTGGACAAAAGTAACAGCCTAAGTGACAACATGCTGTCAAAATGCTTTTCGGGCCCTGAAAACACTAAAAGTGACATGTTGCTGTTTTCTGACCAACTAGTGATGAAAACCACAAGAAACTGCCTTGCTACTATAGACTTCAGCAAAGTACATGTTTCTGGCTTGGAAACTCGTTTCTGAGTGCTTCTGGACAAAAGTAACAGCCTAAGTGACAACATGCTGTCAAAATGCTTTTCGGGCCCTGAAAACACTAAAAGTGACATGTTGCTGTTTTCTGACCAACTAGTGATGAAAACCAGAAGAAACTGCCTTGCTACTATAGACTTCAGCAAAGTACATGTTTCTGGCTTGGAAACTCGTTTCTGAGTGCTTCTGGACAAAAGTAACAGCCTAAGTGACAACATGCTGTCAAAATGCTTTTCGGGCACTGAAAACACTAAAAGTGACATGTTGCTGTTTTCTGAGCAACTAGTGATGAAAACCACAAGAAACTGCCTTGCTACTATAGACTTCAGCAAAGTACATGTTTCTGGCTTGGAAACTCGTTTCTGAGTGCTTCTGGACAAAAGTAACAGCCTAAGTGACAACATGCTGTCAAAATGCTTTTCGGGCCCTGAAAACACTAAAAGTGACATGTTGCTGTTTTCTGACCAACTAGTGATGAAAACCACAAGAAACTGCCTTGCTACTATAGACTTCAGCAAAGTACATGTTTCTGGCTTGGAAACTTGTTTCTGAGTGCTTCTGGACAAAAGTAACAGCCTAAGTGACAACATGCTGTCAAAATGCTTTTCGGGCCCTGAAAACACTAAAAGTGACATGTTGCTGTTTTCTGACCAACTAGTGATGAAAACCACAAGAAACTGCCTTGCTACTATAGACTTCAGCAAAGTACATGTTTCTGGCTTGGAAACTCGTTTCTGAGTGCTTCTGGACAAAAGTAACAGCCTAAGTGACAACATGCTGTCAAAATGCTTTTCGGGCCCTGAAAACACTAAAAGTGACATGTTGCTGTTTTCTGACCAACTAGTGATGAAAACCAGAAGAAACTGCCTTGCTACTATAGACTTCAGCAAAGTACATGTTTCTGGCTTGGAAACTCGTTTCTGAGTGCTTCTGGACAAAAGTAACAGCCTAAGTGACAACATGCTGTCAAAATGCTTTTCGGGCACTGAAAACACTAAAAGTGACATGTTGCTGTTTTCTGACCAACTAGTGATGAAAACCACAAGAAACTGCCTTGCTACTATAGACTTCAGCAAAGTACATGTTTCTGGCTTGGAAACTCGTTTCTGAGTGCTTCTGGACAAAAGTAACAGCCTAAGTGACAACATGCTGTCAAAATGCTTTTCGGGCCCTGAAAACACTAAAAGTGACATGTTGCTGTTTTCTGACCAACTAGTGATGAAAACCACAAGAAACTGCCTTGCTACTATAGACTTCAGCAAAGTACATGTTTCTGGGGCTTGGAAACTCGTTTCTGAGTGCTTCTGGACAAAAGTAACAGCCTAAGTGACAACATGCTGTCAAAATGCTTTTCGGGCCCTGAAAACACTAAAAGTGACATGTTGCTGTTTTCTGACCAACTAGTGATGAAAACCACAAGAAACTGCCTTGCTACTATAGACTTCAGCAAAGTACATGTTTCTGGCTTGGAAACTTGTTTCTGAGTGCTTCTGGACAAAAGTAACAGCCTAAGTGACAACATGCTGTCAAAATGCTTTTCGGGCCCTGAAAACACTAAAAGTGACATGTTGCTGTTTTCTGAGCAACTAGTGATGAAAACCACAAGAAACTGCCTTGCTACTATAGACTTCAGCAAAGTACATGTTTCTGGCTTGGAAACTTGTTTCTGAGTGCTTCTGGACAAAAGTAACAGCCTAAGTGACAACATGCTGTCAAAATGCTTTTCGGGCACTGAAAACACTAAAAGTGACATGTTGCTGTTTTCTGACCAACTAGTGATGAAAACCAGAAGAAACTGCCTTGCTACTGTAAACTTCAGCAAAGTACATGTTTCTGGCTTGGAAACTCGTTTCTGAGTGCTTCTGGACAAAAGTAACAGCCTAAGTGACAACATGCTGTCAAAATGCTTTTCGGGCCCTGAAAACACTAAAAGTGACATGTTGCTGTTTTCTGACCAACTAGTGATGAAAACCACAAGAAACTGCCTTGCTACTATAGACTTCAGCAAAGTACATGTTTCTGGCTTGGAAACTCGTTTCTGAGTGCTTCTGGACAAAAGTAACAGCCTAAGTGACAACATGCTGTCAAAATGCTTTTCGGGCCCTGATAACACTAAAAGTGACATGTTGCTGTTTTCTGACCAACTAGTGATGAAAACCACAAGAAACTGCCTTGCTACTATAGACTTCAGCAAAGTACATGTTTCTGGCTTGGAAACTTGTTTCTGAGTTCTTCTGGACAAAAGTAACAGCCTAAGTGACAACATGCTGTCAAAATGCTTTTCAGGCCCTGAAAACACTAAAAGTGACATGTTGCTGTTTTCTGACCAACTAGTGATGAAAACCAGAAGAAACTGCCTTGCTACTATAGACTTCAGCAAAGTACATGTTTCTGGCTTGGAAACTTGTTTCTGAGTGCTTCTGGACAAAAGTAACAGCCTAAGTGACAACATGCTGTCAAAATGCTTTTCGGGCCCTGAAAACACTAAAAGTGACATGTTGCTGTTTTCTGACCAACTAGTGATGAAAACCACAAGAAACTGCCTTGCTACTATAGACTTCAGCAAAGTACATGTTTCTGGCTTGGAAACTCGTTTCTGAGTGCTTCTGGACAAAAGTAACAGCCTAAGTGACAACATGCTGTCAAAATGCTTTTCGGGCCCTGAAAACACTAAAAGTGACATGTTGCTGTTTTCTGACCAACTAGTGATGAAAACCAGAAGAAACTGCCTTGCTACTATAGACTTCAGCAAAGTACATGTTTCTGGCTTGGAAACTCGTATGTTGCTGTTTTCTGACCAACTAGTGATGAAAACCAGAAGAAACTGCCTTGCTACTATAGACTTCAGCAAAGTACATGTTTCTGGCTAGGAAACTTGTTTCTGAGTGCTTCTGGACAAAAGTAACAGCCTAAGTGACAACATGCTGTCAAAATGCTTTTCGGGCCCTGAAAACACTAAAAGTGACATGTTGCTGTTTTCTGACCAACTAGTGATGAAAACCAGAAGAAACTGCCTTGCTACTATAGACTTCAGCAAAGTACATGTTTCTGGCTTGGAAACTTGTTTCTGAGTGCTTCTGGACAAAAGTAACAGCCTAAGTGACAACATGCTGTCAAAATGCTTTTCGGGCCCTGAAAACACTAAAAGTGGCATGTTGCTGTTTTCTGACCAACTAGTGATGAAAACCACAAGAAACTGCCTTGCTACTATAGACTTCAGCAAAGTACATGTTTCTGGCTTGGAAACTTGTTTCTGAGTGCTTCTGGACAAAAGTAACAGCCTAAGTGACAACATGCTGTCAAAATGCTTTTCGGGCCCTGAAAACACTAAAAGTGACATGTTGCTGTTTTCTGACCAACTAGTGATGAAAACCACAAGAAACTGCCTTGCTACTATAGACTTCAGCAAAGTACATGTTTCTGGCTTGGAAACTTGTTTCTGAGTGCTTCTGGACAAAAGTAACAGCCTAAGTGACAACATGCTGTCAAAATGCTTTTCGGGCCCTGAAAACACTAAAAGTGGCATGTTGCTGTTTTCTGACCAACTAGTGATGAAAACCACAAGAAACTGCCTTGCTACTATAGACTTCAGCAAAGTACATGTTTCTGGCTTGGAAACTTGTTTCTGAGTGCTTCTGGACAAAAGTAACAGCCTAAGTGACAACATGCTGTCAAAATGCTTTTCGGGCCCTGAAAACACTAAAAGTGACATGTTGCTGTTTTCAGACCAACTAGTGATGAAAACCAGAAGAAACTGCCTTGCTACTATAGACTTCAGCAAAGTACATGTTTCTGGCTTGGAAACTCGTATGTTGCTGTTTTCTGACCAACTAGTGATGAAAACCAGAAGAAACTGCCTTGCTACTATAGACTTCAGCAAAGTACATGTTTCTGGCTTGGAAACTTGTTTCTGAGTGCTTCTGGACAAAAGTAACAGCCTAAGTGACAACATGCTGTCAAAATGCTTTTCGGGCCCTGAAAACACTAAAAGTGACATGTTGCTGTTTTCTGACCAACTAGTGATGAAAACCAGAAGAAACTGCCTTGCTACTATAGACTTCAGCAAAGTACATGTTTCTGGCTTGGAAACTTGTTTCTGAGTGCTTCTGGACAAAAGTAACAGCCTAAGTGACAACATGCTGTCAAAATGCTTTTCGGGCCCTGAAAACACTAAAAGTGGCATGTTGCTGTTTTCTGACCAACTAGTGATGAAAACCACAAGAAACTGCCTTGCTACTATAGACTTCAGCAAAGTACATGTTTCTGGCTTGGAAACTTGTTTCTGAGTGCTTCTGGACAAAAGTAACAGCCTAAGTGACAACATGCTGTCAAAATGCTTTTCGGGCCCTGAAAACACTAAAAGTGACATGTTGCTGTTTTCTGACCAACTAGTGATGAAAACCACAAGAAACTGCCTTGCTACTATAGACTTCAGCAAAGTACATGTTTCTGGCTTGGAAACTTGTTTCTGAGTGCTTCTGGACAAAAGTAACAGCCTAAGTGACAACATGCTGTCAAAATGCTTTTCGGGCCCTGAAAACACTAAAAGTGGCATGTTGCTGTTTTCTGACCAACTAGTGATGAAAACCACAAGAAACTGCCTTGCTACTATAGACTTCAGCAAAGTACATGTTTCTGGCTTGGAAACTTGTTTCTGAGTGCTTCTGGACAAAAGTAACAGCCTAAGTGACAACATGCTGTCAAAATGCTTTTCGGGCCCTGAAAACACTAAAAGTGACATGTTGCTGTTTTCTGACCAACTAGTGATGAAAACCACAAGAAACTGCCTTGCTACTATAGACTTCAGCAAAGTACATGTTTCTGACTTGGAAACTCGTTTCTGAGTGCTTCTGGACAAAAGTAACAGCCTAAGTGACAACATGCTGTCAAAATGCTTTTCGGGCCCTGAAAACACTAAAAGTGACATGTTGCTGTTTTCTGACCAACTAGTGATGAAAACCACAAGAAACTGCCTTGCTACTATAGACTTCAGCAAAGTACATGTTTCTGGCTTGGAAACTCGTTTCTGAGTGCTTCTGGACAAAAGTAACAGCCTAAGTGACAACATGCTGTCAAAATGCTTTTCGGGCCCTGAAAACACTAAAAGTGACATGTTGCTGTTTTCTGACCAACTAGTGATGAAAACCACAAGAAACTGCCTTGCTACTATAGACTTCAGCAAAGTACATGTTTCTGGCTTGGAAACTCGTTTCTGAGTGCTTCTGGACAAAAGTAACAGCCTAAGTGACAACATGCTGTCAAAATGCTTTTCGGGCCCTGAAAACACTAAAAGTGACATGTTGCTGTTTTCTGACCAACTAGTGATGAAAACCACAAGAAACTGCCTTGCTACTATAGACTTCAGCAAAGTACATGTTTCTGGCTTGGAAACTCGTTTCTGAGTGCTTCTGGACAAAAGTAACAGCCTAAGTGACAACATGCTGTCAAAATGCTTTTCGGGCCCTGAAAACACTAAAAGTGACATGTTGCTGTTTTCTGACCAACTAGTGATGAAAACCAGAAGAAACTGCCTTGCTACTATAGACTTCAGCAAAGTACATGTTTCTGGCTTGGAAACTCGTTTCTGAGTGCTTCTGGACAAAAGTAACAGCCTAAGTGACAACATGCTGTCAAAATGCTTTTCGGGCACTGAAAACACTAAAAGTGACATGTTGCTGTTTTCTGAGCAACTAGTGATGAAAACCACAAGAAACTGCCTTGCTACTATAGACTTCAGCAAAGTACATGTTTCTGGCTTGGAAACTCGTTTCTGAGTGCTTCTGGACAAAAGTAACAGCCTAAGTGACAACATGCTGTCAAAATGCTTTTCGGGCCCTGAAAACACTAAAAGTGACATGTTGCTGTTTTCTGACCAACTAGTGATGAAAACCAGAAGAAACTGCCTTGCTACTATAGACTTCAGCAAAGTACATGTTTCTGGCTTGGAAACTCGTTTCTGAGTGCTTCTGGACAAAAGTAACAGCCTAAGTGACAACATGCTGTCAAAATGCTTTTCGGGCCCTGAAAACACTAAAAGTGACATGTTGCTGTTTTCTGACCAACTAGTGATGAAAACCACAAGAAACTGCCTTGCTACTATAGACTTCAGCAAAGTACATGTTTCTGGCTTGGAAACTCGTATGTTGCTGTTTTCTGACCAACTAGTGATGAAAACCAGAAGAAACTGCCTTGCTACTATAGACTTCAGCAAAGTACATGTTTCTGGCTTGGAAACTTGTTTCTGAGTGCTTCTGGACAAAAGTAACAGCCTAAGTGACAACATGCTGTCAAAATGCTTTTCGGGCCCTGAAAACACTAAAAGTGACATGTTGCTGTTTTCTGACCAACTAGTGATGAAAACCACAAGAAACTGCCTTGCTACTATAGACTTCAGCAAAGTACATGTTTCTGGCTTGGAAACTTGTTTCTGAGTGCTTCTGGACAAAAGTAACAGCCTAAGTGACAACATGCTGTCAAAATGCTTTTCGGGCCCTGAAAACACTAAAAGTGACATGTTGCTGTTTTCTGACCAACTAGTGATGAAAACCACAAGAAACTGCCTTGCTACTATAGACTTCAGCAAAGTACATGTTTCTGGCTTGGAAACTCGTTTCTGAGTGCTTCTGGACAAAAGTAACAGCCTAAGTGACAACATGCTGTCAAAATGCTTTTCGGGCCCTGAAAACACTAAAAGTGACATGTTGCTGTTTTCTGACCAACTAGTGATGAAAACCAGAAGAAACTGCCTTGCTACTATAGACTTCAGCAAAGTACATGTTTCTGGCTTGGAAACTCGTTTCTGAGTGTTTCCTGGACAAAAGTAACAGCCTAAGTGACAACATGCTGTCAAAATGCTTTTCGGGCACTGAAAACACTAAAAGTGACATGTTGCTGTTTTCTGACCAACTAGTGATGAAAACCACAAGAAACTGCCTTGCTACTATAGACTTCAGCAAAGTACATGTTTCTGGCTTGGAAACTCGTTTCTGAGTGCTTCTGGACAAAAGTAACAGCCTAAGTGACAACATGCTGTCAAAATGCTTTTCGGGCCCTGAAAACACTAAAAGTGACATGTTGCTGTTTTCTGACCAACTAGTGATGAAAACCACAAGAAACTGCCTTGCTACTATAGACTTCAGCAAAGTACATGTTTCTGGCTTGGAAACTCGTTTCTGAGTGCTTCTGGACAAAAGTAACAGCCTAAGTGACAACATGCTGTCAAAATGCTTTTCGGGCCCTGAAAACACTAAAAGTGACATGTTGCTGTTTTCTGACCAACTAGTGATGAAAACCACAAGAAACTGCCTTGCTACTATAGACTTCAGCAAAGTACATGTTTCTGGCTTGGAAACTTGTTTCTGAGTGCTTCTGGACAAAAGTAACAGCCTAAGTGACAACATGCTGTCAAAATGCTTTTCGGGCCCTGAAAACACTAAAAGTGACATGTTGCTGTTTTCTGAGCAACTAGTGATGAAAACCACAAGAAACTGCCTTGCTACTATAGACTTCAGCAAAGTACATGTTTCTGGCTTGGAAACTTGTTTCTGAGTGCTTCTGGACAAAAGTAACAGCCTAAGTGACAACATGCTGTCAAAATGCTTTTCGGGCACTGAAAACACTAAAAGTGACATGTTGCTGTTTTCTGACCAACTAGTGATGAAAACCAGAAGAAACTGCCTTGCTACTGTAAACTTCAGCAAAGTACATGTTTCTGGCTTGGAAACTCGTTTCTGAGTGCTTCTGGACAAAAGTAACAGCCTAAGTGACAACATGCTGTCAAAATGCTTTTCGGGCCCTGAAAACACTAAAAGTGACATGTTGCTGTTTTCTGACCAACTAGTGATGAAAACCACAAGAAACTGCCTTGCTACTATAGACTTCAGCAAAGTACATGTTTCTGGCTTGGAAACTCGTTTCTGAGTGCTTCTGGACAAAAGTAACAGCCTAAGTGACAACATGCTGTCAAAATGCTTTTCGGGCCCTGAAAACACTAAAAGTGACATGTTGCTGTTTTCTGACCAACTAGTGATGAAAACCACAAGAAACTGCCTTGCTACTATAGACTTCAGCAAAGTACATGTTTCTGGCTTGGAAACTTGTTTCTGAGTGCTTCTGGACAAAAGTAACAGCCTAAGTGACAACATGCTGTCAAAATGCTTTTCGGGCCCTGAAAACACTAAAAGTGACATGTTGCTGTTTTCAGACCAACTAGTGATGAAAACCAGAAGAAACTGCCTTGCTACTATAGACTTCAGCAAAGTACATGTTTCTGGCTTGGAAACTCGTTATGTTGCTGTTTTCTGACCAACTAGTGATGAAAACCAGAAGAAACTGCCTTGCTACTATAGACTTCAGCAAAGTACATGTTTCTGGCTTGGAAACTTGTTTCTGAGTGCTTCTGGACAAAAGTAACAGCCTAAGTGACAACATGCTGTCAAAATGCTTTTCGGGCCCTGAAAACACTAAAAGTGACATGTTGCTGTTTTCTGACCAACTAGTGATGAAAACCAGAAGAAACTGCCTTGCTACTATAGACTCTACTATAGACTTCAGCCAAAGTACATGTTTCTGGCTTGGAAACTTGTTTCTGAGTGCTTCTGGACAAAAGTAACAGCCTAAGTGACAACATGCTGTCAAAATGCTTTTCGGGCCCTGAAAACACTAAAAGTGGCATGTTGCTGTTTTTCTGACCAACTAGTGATGAAACTACAAAGCTGCCTTGCTACTATAGACTTCAGCAAAGTACATGTTTCTGGCTTGGAAACTTGTTTCTGAGTGCTTCTGGACAAAAGTAACAGCCTAAGTGACAACATGCTGTCAAAATGCTTTTCGGGCCCTGAAAACACTAAAAGTGACATGTTGCTGTTTTCTGACCAACTAGTGATGAAAACCACAAGAAACTGCCTTGCTACTATAGACTTCAGCAAAGTACATGTTTCTGGCTTGGAAACTTGTTTCTGAGTGCTTCTGGACAAAAGTAACAGCCTAAGAAACATGCTGTCAAAATGCTTTTCGGGCCCTGAAAACACTAAAAGTGGCATGTTGCTGTTTTCTGACCAACTAGTGATGAAAACAAAGGAAACTGCCTTGCTACTATAGACTTCAGCAAAGTACATGTTTCTGGCTTGGAAGCTTGTTTCTGAGTGCTTCTGGACAAAAGTAACAGCCTAAGTGACAACATGCTGTCAAAATGCTTTTCGGGCCCTGAAAACACTAAAAGTGACATGTTGCTGTTTTCTGACCAACTAGTGATGAAAACCACAAGAAACTGCCTTGCTACTATAGACTTCAGCAAAGTACATGTTTCTGACTTGGAAACTCGTTTCTGAGTGCTTCTGGACAAAAGTAACAGCCTAAGTGACAACATGCTGTCAAAAAATGCTTTCGGGCCCTGAAAACACTAAAAGTGACATGTTGCTGTTTTCTGACCAACTAGTGATGAAAACCACAAGAAACTGCCTTGCTACTATAGACTTCAGCAAAGTACATGTTTCTGGCTTGGAAACTCGTTTCTGAGTGCTTCTGGACAAAAGTAACAGCCTAAGTGACAACATGCTGTCAAAATGCTTTTCGGGCCCTGAGAGCACTAAAAGTGACATGTTGCTGTTTTCTGACCAACTAGTGATGAAAACCACAAGAAACTGCCTTGCTACTATAGACTTCAGCAAAGTACATGTTTCTGGCTTGGAAACTCGTTTCTGAGTGCTTCTGGACAAAAGTAACAGCCTAGTGACAACATGCTGTCAAAATGCTTTTCGGGCCCTGAAAAC
This sequence comes from Epinephelus lanceolatus, assembly GCF_041903045.1. Classification (NCBI taxonomy): domain Eukaryota; kingdom Metazoa; phylum Chordata; class Actinopteri; order Perciformes; family Serranidae; genus Epinephelus; species Epinephelus lanceolatus. The sequence continues at coordinate 63,292 of NW_027556829.1, read as the reverse complement.
ACTAAAAGTGACATGTTGCTGTTTTCTGACCAACTAGTGATGAAAACCACAAGAAACTGCCTTGCTACTATAGACTTCAGCAAAGTACATGTTTCTGGCTTGGAAACTCGTTTCTGAGTGCTTCTGGACAAAAGTAACAGCCTAAGTGACAACATGCTGTCAAAATGCTTTTCGGGCCCTGAAAACACTAAAAGTGACATGTTGCTGTTTTCTGACCAACTAGTGATGAAAACCAGAAGAAACTGCCTTGCTACTATAGACTTCAGCAAAGTACATGTTTCTGGCTTGGAAACTCGTTTCTGAGTGCTTCTGGACAAAAGTAACAGCCTAAGTGACAACATGCTGTCAAAATGCTTTTCGGGCACTGAAAACACTAAAAGTGACATGTTGCTGTTTTCTGACCAACTAGTGATGAAAACCACAAGAAACTGCCTTGCCTATAGACTTCAGCAAAGTACATGTTTCTGGCTTGAAACTCGTTTCTGAGTGCTTCTGGACAAAAGTAACAGCCTAAGTGACAACATGCTGTCAAAATACTTTTCGGGCCCTGAGAAACACTAAAAGTGACATGTTGCTGTTTTCTGACCAACTAGTGATGAAAACCACAAGAAACTGCCTTGCTACTATAGACTTCAGCAAAGTACATGTTTCTGGCTTGGAAACTCGTTTCTGAGTGCTTCTGGATTAAAAGTAACAGCCTAAGTGACAACATGCTGTCAAAATGCTTTCGGGCCCTGAAAACACTAAAAGTGACATGTTGCTGTTTTCTGACCAACTAGTGATGAAAACCACAAGAAACTGCCTTGCTACTATAGACTTCAGCAAAGTATATTTCTGGCTTGGAAACTTGTTTCTGAGTGCTTCTGGACAAAAGTAACAGCCTAAGTGACAACATGCTGTCAAAATGCTTTTCGGGCCCTGAAAACACTAAAAGTGATGTTGCTGTTTTCTGACCAACTAGTGATGAAAACCAGAAGAAACTGCCTTGCTACTATAGACTTCAGCAAAGTACATGTTTCTGGCTTGGAAACTTGTTTCTGAGTGCTTCTGGACAAAAGTAACAGCCTAAGTGACAACATGCTGTCAAAATGCTTTTCGGGCCCTGAAAACACTAAAAGTGACATGTTGCTGTTTTCTGACCAACTAGTGATGAAAACCACAAGAAACTGCCTTGCTACTATAGACTTCAGCAAAGTACATGTTTCTGGCTTGGAAACTCGTTTCTGAGTGCTTCTGGACAAAAGTAACAGCCTAAGTGACAACATGCTGTCAAAATGCTTTTCGGGCCCTGAAAACACTAAAAGTGACATGTTGCTGTTTTCTGACCAACTAGTGATGAAAACCAGAAGAAACTGCCTTGCTACTATAGACTTCAGCAAAGTACATGTTTCTGGCTTGGAAACTCGTATGTTGCTGTTTTCTGACCAACTAGTGATGAAAACCAGAAGAAACTGCCTTGCTACTATAGACTTCAGCAAAGTACATGTTTCTGGCTTGGAAACTTGTTTCTGAGTGCTTCTGGACAAAAGTAACAGCCTAAGTGACAACATGCTGTCAAAATGCTTTTCGGGCCCTGAAAACACTAAAAGTGACATGTTGCTGTTTTCTGACCAACTAGTGATGAAAACCAGAAGAAACTGCCTTGCTACTATAGACTTCAGCAAAGTACATGTTTCTGGCTTGGAAACTTGTTTCTGAGTGCTTCTGGACAAAAGTAACAGCCTAAGTGACAACATGCTGTCAAAATGCTTTTCGGGCCCTGAAAACACTAAAAGTGGCATGTTGCTGTTTTCTGACCAACTAGTGATGAAAACCACAAGAAACTGCCTTGCTACTATAGACTTCAGCAAAGTACATGTTTCTGGCTTGGAAACTTGTTTCTGAGTGCTTCTGGACAAAAGTAACAGCCTAAGTGACAACATGCTGTCAAAATGCTTTTCGGGCCCTGAAAACACTAAAAGTGACATGTTGCTGTTTTCTGACCAACTAGTGATGAAAACCACAAGAAACTGCCTTGCTACTATAGACTTCAGCAAAGTACATGTTTCTGGCTTGGAAACTTGTTTCTGAGTGCTTCTGGACAAAAGTAACAGCCTAAGTGACAACATGCTGTCAAAATGCTTTTCGGGCCCTGAAAACACTAAAAGTGGCATGTTGCTGTTTTCTGACCAACTAGTGATGAAAACCACAAGAAACTGCCTTGCTACTATAGACTTCAGCAAAGTACATGTTTCTGGCTTGGAAACTTGTTTCTGAGTGCTTCTGGACAAAAGTAACAGCCTAAGTGACAACATGCTGTCAAAATGCTTTTCGGGCCCTGAAAACACTAAAAGTGACATGTTGCTGTTTTCTGACCAACTAGTGATGAAAACCACAAGAAACTGCCTTGCTACTATAGACTTCAGCAAAGTACATGTTTCTGGCTTGGAAACTCGTTTCTGAGTGCTTCTGGACAAAAGTAACAGCCTAAGTGACAACATGCTGTCAAAATGCTTTTCGGGCCCTGAAAACACTAAAAGTGACATGTTGCTGTTTTCTGACCAACTAGTGATGAAAACCAGAAGAAACTGCCTTGCTACTATAGACTTCAGCAAAGTACATGTTTCTGGCTTGGAAACTCGTTTCTGGGTGCTTCTGGACAAAAGTAACAGCCTAAGTGACAACATGCTGTCAAAATGCTTTTCGGGCCCTGAAAACACTAAAAGTGACATGTTGCTGTTTTCTGACCAACTAGTGATGAAAACCAGAAGAAACTGCCTTGCTACTATAGACTTCAGCAAAGTACATGTTTCTGGCTTGGAAACTCGTATGTTGCTGTTTTCTGACCAACTAGTGATGAAAACCAGAAGAAACTGCCTTGCTACTATAGACTTCAGCAAAGTACATGTTTCTGGCTTGGAAACTTGTTTCTGAGTGCTTCTGGACAAAAGTAACAGCCTAAGTGACAACATGCTGTCAAAATGCTTTTCGGGCCCTGAAAACACTAAAAGTGACATGTTGCTGTTTTCTGACCAACTAGTGATGAAAACCAGAAGAAACTGCCTTGCTACTATAGACTTCAGCAAAGTACATGTTTCTGGCTTGGAAACTTGTTTCTGAGTGCTTCTGGACAAAAGTAACAGCCTAAGTGACAACATGCTGTCAAAATGCTTTTCGGGCCCTGAAAACACTAAAAGTGGCATGTTGCTGTTTTCTGACCAACTAGTGATGAAAACCACAAGAAACTGCCTTGCTACTATAGACTTCAGCAAAGTACATGTTTCTGGCTTGGAAACTCGTTTCTGAGTGCTTCTGGACAAAAGTAACAGCCTAAGTGACAACATGCTGTCAAAATGCTTTTCGGGCCCTGAAAACACTAAAAGTGACATGTTGCTGTTTTCTGACCAACTAGTGATGAAAACCACAAGAAACTGCCTTGCTACTATAGACTTCAGCAAAGTACATGTTTCTGGCTTGGAAACTTGTTTCTGAGTTCTTCTGGACAAAAGTAACAGCCTAAGTGACAACATGCTGTCAAAATGCTTTTCGGGCCCTGAAAACACTAAAAGTGACATGTTGCTGTTTTCTGACCAACTAGTGATGAAAACCAGAAGAAACTGCCTTGCTACTATAGACTTCAGCAAAGTACATGTTTCTGGCTTGGAAACTCGTATGTTGCTGTTTTCTGACCAACTAGTGATGAAAACCAGAAGAAACTGCCTTGCTACTATAGACTTCAGCAAAGTACATGTTTCTGGCTTGGAAACTTGTTTCTGAGTGCTTCTGGACAAAAGTAACAGCCTAAGTGACAACATGCTGTCAAAATGCTTTTCGGGCCCTGAAAACACTAAAAGTGACATGTTGCTGTTTTCTGACCAACTAGTGATGAAAACCAGAAGAAACTGCCTTGCTACTATAGACTTCAGCAAAGTACATGTTTCTGGCTTGGAAACTTGTTTCTGAGTGCTTCTGGACAAAAGTAACAGCCTAAGTGACAACATGCTGTCAAAATGCTTTTCGGGCCCTGAAAACACTAAAAGTGGCATGTTGCTGTTTTCTGACCAACTAGTGATGAAAACCACAAGAAACTGCCTTGCTACTATAGACTTCAGCAAAGTACATGTTTCTGGCTTGGAAACTTGTTTCTGAGTGCTTCTGGACAAAAGTAACAGCCTAAGTGACAACATGCTGTCAAAATGCTTTTCGGGCCCTGAAAACACTAAAAGTGACATGTTGCTGTTTTCTGACCAACTAGTGATGAAAACCACAAGAAACTGCCTTGCTACTATAGACTTCAGCAAAGTACATGTTTCTGGCTTGGAAACTTGTTTCTGAGTGCTTCTGGACAAAAGTAACAGCCTAAGTGACAACATGCTGTCAAAATGCTTTTCGGGCCCTGAAAACACTAAAAGTGGCATGTTGCTGTTTTCTGACCAACTAGTGATGAAAACCACAAGAAACTGCCTTGCTACTATAGACTTCAGCAAAGTACATGTTTCTGGCTTGGAAACTCGTTTCTGAGTGCTTCTGGACAAAAGTAACAGCCTAAGTGACAACATGCTGTCAAAATGCTTTTCGGGCCCTGAAAACACTAAAAGTGACATGTTGCTGTTTTCTGACCAACTAGTGATGAAAACCACAAGAAACTGCCTTGCTACTATAGACTTCAGCAAAGTACATGTTTCTGGCTTGGAAACTCGTTTCTGAGTGCTTCTGGACAAAAGTAACAGCCTAAGTGACAACATGCTGTCAAAATGCTTTTCGGGCCCTGAAAACACTAAAAGTGACATGTTGCTGTTTTCTGACCAACTAGTGATGAAAACCACAAGAAACTGCCTTGCTACTATAGACTTCAGCAAAGTACATGTTTCTGGCTTGGAAACTCGTTTCTGAGTGCTTCTGGACAAAAGTAACAGCCTAAGTGACAACATGCTGTCAAAATGCTTTTCGGGCCCTGAAAACACTAAAAGTGACATGTTGCTGTTTTCTGACCAACTAGTGATGAAAACCACAAGAAACTGCCTTGCTACTATAGACTTCAGCAAAGTACATGTTTCTGGCTTGGAAACTTGTTTCTGAGTGCTTCTGGACAAAAGTAACAGCCTAAGTGACAACATGTTGTCAAAATGCTTTTCGGGCACTGAAAACACTAAAAGTGACATGTTGCTGTTTTCTGACCAACTAGTGATGAAAACCAGAAGAAACTGCCTTGCTACTGTAAACTTCAGCAAAGTACATGTTTCTGGCTTGGAAACTTGTTTCTGAGTGCTTCTGGACAAAAGTAACAGCCTAAGTGACAACATGCTGTCAAAATGCTTTTCGGGCCCTGAAAACACTAAAAGTGACATGTTGCTGTTTTCTGACCAACTAGTGATGAAAACCACAAGAAACTGCCTTGCTACTATAGACTTCAGCAAAGTACATGTTTCTGGCTTGGAAACTCGTTTCTGAGTGCTTCTGGACAAAAGTAACAGCCTAAGTGACAACATGCTGTCAAAATGCTTTTCGGGCCCTGAAAACACTAAAAGTGACATGTTGCTGTTTTCTGACCAACTAGTGATGAAAACCACAAGAAACTGCCTTGCTACTATAGACTTCAGCAAAGTACATGTTTCTGGCTTGGAAACTTGTTTCTGAGTTCTTCTGGACAAAAGTAACAGCCTAAGTGACAACATGCTGTCAAAATGCTTTTCAGGCCCTGAAAACACTAAAAGTGACATGTTGCTGTTTTCTGACCAACTAGTGATGAAAACCAGAAGAAACTGCCTTGCTACTATAGACTTCAGCAAAGTACATGTTTCTGGCTTGGAAACTTGTTTCTGAGTGCTTCTGGACAAAAGTAACAGCCTAAGTGACAACATGCTGTCAAAATGCTTTTCGGGCCCTGAAAACACTAAAAGTGACATGTTGCTGTTTTCTGACCAACTAGTGATGAAAACCAGAAGAAACTGCCTTGCTACTATAGACTTCAGCAAAGTACATGTTTCTGGCTTGGAAACTCGTTTCTGAGTGCTTCTGGACAAAAGTAACAGCCTAAGTGACAACATGCTGTCAAAATGCTTTTCGGGCCCTGAAAACACTAAAAGTGACATGTTGCTGTTTTCTGACCAACTAGTGATGAAAACCAGAAGAAACTGCCTTGCTACTATAGACTTCAGCAAAGTACATGTTTCTGGCTTGGAAACTCGTATGTTGCTGTTTTCTGACCAACTAGTGATGAAAACCAGAAGAAACTGCCTTGCTACTATAGACTTCAGCAAAGTACATGTTTCTGGCTTGGAAACTTGTTTCTGAGTGCTTCTGGACAAAAGTAACAGCCTAAGTGACAACATGCTGTCAAAATGCTTTTCGGGCCCTGAAAACACTAAAAGTGACATGTTGCTGTTTTCTGACCAACTAGTGATGAAAACCAGAAGAAACTGCCTTGCTACTATAGACTTCAGCAAAGTACATGTTTCTGGCTTGGAAACTTGTTTCTGAGTGCTTCTGGACAAAAGTAACAGCCTAAGTGACAACATGCTGTCAAAATGCTTTTCGGGCCCTGAAAACACTAAAAGTGGCATGTTGCTGTTTTCTGACCAACTAGTGATGAAAACCACAAGAAACTGCCTTGCTACTATAGACTTCAGCAAAGTACATGTTTCTGGCTTGGAAACTTGTTTCTGAGTGCTTCTGGACAAAAGTAACAGCCTAAGTGACAACATGCTGTCAAAATGCTTTTCGGGCCCTGAAAACACTAAAAGTGACATGTTGCTGTTTTCTGACCAACTAGTGATGAAAACCACAAGAAACTGCCTTGCTACTATAGACTTCAGCAAAGTACATGTTTCTGGCTTGGAAACTTGTTTCTGAGTGCTTCTGGACAAAAGTAACAGCCTAAGTGACAACATGCTGTCAAAATGCTTTTCGGGCCCTGAAAACACTAAAAGTGGCATGTTGCTGTTTTCTGACCAACTAGTGATGAAAACCACAAGAAACTGCCTTGCTACTATAGACTTCAGCAAAGTACATGTTTCTGGCTTGGAAACTTGTTTCTGAGTGCTTCTGGACAAAAGTAACAGCCTAAGTGACAACATGCTGTCAAAATGCTTTTCGGGCCCTGAAAACACTAAAAGTGACATGTTGCTGTTTTCTGACCAACTAGTGATGAAAACCACAAGAAACTGCCTTGCTACTATAGACTTCAGCAAAGTACATGTTTCTGGCTTGGAAACTCGTTTCTGAGTGCTTCTGGACAAAAGTAACAGCCTAAGTGACAACATGCTGTCAAAATGCTTTTCGGGCCCTGAAAACACTAAAAGTGACATGTTGCTGTTTTCTGACCAACTAGTGATGAAAACCAGAAGAAACTGCCTTGCTACTATAGACTTCAGCAAAGTACATGTTTCTGGCTTGGAAACTCGTTTCTGGGTGCTTCTGGACAAAAGTAACAGCCTAAGTGACAACATGCTGTCAAAATGCTTTTCGGGCCCTGAAAACACTAAAAGTGACATGTTGCTGTTTTCTGACCAACTAGTGATGAAAACCAGAAGAAACTGCCTTGCTACTATAGACTTCAGCAAAGTACATGTTTCTGGCTTGGAAACTCGTATGTTGCTGTTTTCTGACCAACTAGTGATGAAAACCAGAAGAAACTGCCTTGCTACTATAGACTTCAGCAAAGTACATGTTTCTGGCTTGGAAACTTGTTTCTGAGTGCTTCTGGACAAAAGTAACAGCCTAAGTGACAACATGCTGTCAAAATGCTTTTCGGGCCCTGAAAACACTAAAAGTGACATGTTGCTGTTTTCTGACCAACTAGTGATGAAAACCAGAAGAAACTGCCTTGCTACTATAGACTTCAGCAAAGTACATGTTTCTGGCTTGGAAACTTGTTTCTGAGTGCTTCTGGACAAAAGTAACAGCCTAAGTGACAACATGCTGTCAAAATGCTTTTCGGGCCCTGAAAACACTAAAAGTGGCATGTTGCTGTTTTCTGACCAACTAGTGATGAAAACCACAAGAAACTGCCTTGCTACTATAGACTTCAGCAAAGTACATGTTTCTGGCTTGGAAACTTGTTTCTGAGTGCTTCTGGACAAAAGTAACAGCCTAAGTGACAACATGCTGTCAAAATGCTTTTCGGGCACTGAAAACACTAAAAGTGACATGTTGCTGTTTTCTGACCAACTAGTGATGAAAACCAGAAGAAACTGCCTTGCTACTGTAAACTTCAGCAAAGTACATGTTTCTGGCTTGGAAACTCGTTTCTGAGTGCTTCTGGACAAAAGTAACAGCCTAAGTGACAACATGCTGTCAAAATGCTTTTCGGGCCCTGAAAACACTAAAAGTGACATGTTGCTGTTTTCTGACCAACTAGTGATGAAAACCACAAGAAACTGCCTTGCTACTATAGACTTCAGCAAAGTACATGTTTCTGGCTTGGAAACTCGTTTCTGAGTGCTTCTGGACAAAAGTAACAGCCTAAGTGACAACATGCTGTCAAAATGCTTTTCGGGCCCTGAAAACACTAAAAGTGACATGTTGCTGTTTTCTGACCAACTAGTGATGAAAACCACAAGAAACTGCCTTGCTACTATAGACTTCAGCAAAGTACATGTTTCTGGCTTGGAAACTTGTTTCTGAGTTCTTCTGGACAAAAGTAACAGCCTAAGTGACAACATGCTGTCAAAATGCTTTTCAGGCCCTGAAAACACTAAAAGTGACATGTTGCTGTTTTCTGACCAACTAGTGATGAAAACCACAAGAAACTGCCTTGCTACTATAGACTTCAGCAAAGTACATGTTTCTGGCTTGGAAACTTGTTTCTGAGTACTTCTGGACAAAAGTAACAGCCTAAGTGACAACATGCTGTCAAAATGCTTTTCGGGCCCTGAAAACACTAAAAGTGACATGTTGCTGTTTTCTGACCAACTAGTGATGAAAACCACAAGAAACTGCCTTGCTACTATAGACTTCAGCAAAGTACATGTTTCTGGCTTGGAAACTCGTTTCTGAGTGCTTCTGGACAAAAGTAACAGCCTAAGTGACAACATGCTGTCAAAATGCTTTTCGGGCCCTGAAAACACTAAAAGTGACATGTTGCTGTTTTCTGACCAACTAGTGATGAAAACCAGAAGAAACTGCCTTGCTACTATAGACTTCAGCAAAGTACATGTTTCTGGCTTGGAAACTTGTTTCTGAGTGCTTCTGGACAAAAGTAACAGCCTAAGTGACAACATGCTGTCAAAATGCTTTTCGGGCCCTGAAAACACTAAAAGTGGCATGTTGCTGTTTTCTGACCAACTAGTGATGAAAACCACAAGAAACTGCCTTGCTACTATAGACTTCAGCAAAGTACATGTTTCTGGCTTGGAAACTTGTTTCTGAGTGCTTCTGGACAAAAGTAACAGCCTAAGTGACAACATGCTGTCAAAATGCTTTTCGGGCCCTGAAAACACTAAAAGTGACATGTTGCTGTTTTCTGACCAACTAGTGATGAAAACCACAAGAAACTGCCTTGCTACTATAGACTTCAGCAAAGTACATGTTTCTGGCTTGGAAACTTGTTTCTGAGTGCTTCTGGACAAAAGTAACAGCCTAAGTGACAACATGCTGTCAAAATGCTTTTCGGGCCCTGAAAACACTAAAAGTGGCATGTTGCTGTTTTCTGACCAACTAGTGATGAAAACCACAAGAAACTGCCTTGCTACTATAGACTTCAGCAAAGTACATGTTTCTGGCTTGGAAACTTGTTTCTGAGTGCTTCTGGACAAAAGTAACAGCCTAAGTGACAACATGCTGTCAAAATGCTTTTCGGGCCCTGAAAACACTAAAAGTGACATGTTGCTGTTTTCTGACCAACTAGTGATGAAAACCACAAGAAACTGCCTTGCTACTATAGACTTCAGCAAAGTACATGTTTCTGGCTTGGAAACTCGTTTCTGAGTGCTTCTGGACAAAAGTAACAGCCTAAGTGACAACATGCTGTCAAAATGCTTTTCGGGCCCTGAAAACACTAAAAGTGACATGTTGCTGTTTTCTGACCAACTAGTGATGAAAACCAGAAGAAACTGCCTTGCTACTATAGACTTCAGCAAAGTACATGTTTCTGGCTTGGAAACTCGTTTCTGAGTGCTTCTGGACAAAAGTAACAGTCTAAGTGACAACATGCTGTCAAAATGCTTTTCGGGCACTGAAAACACTAAAAGTGACATGTTGCTGTTTTCTGACCAACTAGTGATGAAAACCACAAGAAACTGCCTTGCTACTATAGACTTCAGCAAAGTACATGTTTCTGGCTTGGAAACTCGTTTCTGAGTGCTTCTGGACAAAAGTAACAGCCTAAGTGACAACATGCTGTCAAAATGCTTTTCGGGCCCTGAAAACACTAAAAGTGACATGTTGCTGTTTTCTGACCAACTAGTGATGAAAACCACAAGAAACTGCCTTGCTACTATAGACTTCAGCAAAGTACATGTTTCTGGCTTGGAAACTCGTTTCTGAGTGCTTCTGGACAAAAGTAACAGCCTAAGTGACAACATGCTGTCAAAATGCTTTTCGGGCCCTGAAAACACTAAAAGTGACATGTTGCTGTTTTCTGACCAACTAGTGATGAAAACCACAAGAAACTGCCTTGCTACTATAGACTTCAGCAAAGTACATGTTTCTGGCTTGGAAACTTGTTTCTGAGTGCTTCTGGACAAAAGTAACAGCCTAAGTGACAACATGCTGTCAAAATGCTTTTCGGGCCCTGAAAACACTAAAAGTGACATGTTGCTGTTTTCTGAGCAACTAGTGATGAAAACCACAAGAAACTGCCTTGCTACTATAGACTTCAGCAAAGTACATGTTTCTGGCTTGGAAACTTGTTTCTGAGTGCTTCTGGACAAAAGTAACAGCCTAAGTGACAACATGCTGTCAAAATGCTTTTCGGGCACTGAAAACACTAAAAGTGACATGTTGCTGTTTTCTGACCAACTAGTGATGAAAACCAGAAGAAACTGCCTTGCTACTGTAAACTTCAGCAAAGTACATGTTTCTGGCTTGGAAACTCGTTTCTGAGTGCTTCTGGACAAAAGTAACAGCCTAAGTGACAACATGCTGTCAAAATGCTTTTCAGGCCCTGAAAACACTAAAAGTGACATGTTGCTGTTTTCTGACCAACTAGTGATGAAAACCACAAGAAACTGCCTTGCTACTATAGACTTCAGCAAAGTACATGTTTCTGGCTTGGAAACTCGTTTCTGAGTGCTTCTGGACAAAAGTAACAGCCTAAGTGACAACATGCTGTCAAAATGCTTTTCGGGCCCTGAAAACACTAAAAGTGACATGTTGCTGTTTTCTGACCAACTAGTGATGAAAACCACAAGAAACTGCCTTGCTACTATAGACTTCAGCAAAGTACATGTTTCTGGCTTGGAAACTTGTTTCTGAGTTCTTCTGGACAAAAGTAACAGCCTAAGTGACAACATGCTGTCAAAATGCTTTTCAGGCCCTGAAAACACTAAAAGTGACATGTTGCTGTTTTCTGACCAACTAGTGATGAAAACCAGAAGAAACTGCCTTGCTACTATAGACTTCAGCAAAGTACATGTTTCTGGCTTGGAAACTTGTTTCTGAGTACTTCTGGACAAAAGTAACAGCCTAAGTGACAACATGCTGTCAAAATGCTTTTCGGGCCCTGAAAACACTAAAAGTGACATGTTGCTGTTTTCTGACCAACTAGTGATGAAAACCACAAGAAACTGCCTTGCTACTATAGACTTCAGCAAAGTACATGTTTCTGGCTTGGAAACTCGTTTCTGAGTGCTTCTGGACAAAAGTAACAGCCTAAGTGACAACATGCTGTCAAAATGCTTTTCGGGCCCTGAAAACACTAAAAGTGACATGTTGCTGTTTTCTGACCAACTAGTGATGAAAACCACAAGAAACTGCCTTGCTACTATAGACTTCAGCAAAGTACATGTTTCTGGCTTGGAAACTTGTTTCTGAGTTCTTCTGGACAAAAGTAACAGCCTAAGTGACAACATGCTGTCAAAATGCTTTTCAGGCCTGAAAACACTAAAAAGTGACATGTTGCTGTTTTCTGAGCAACTAGTGATGAAAACCACAAGAAACTGCCTTGCTACTATAGACTTCAGCAAAGTACATGTTTCTGGCTTGGAAACTTGTTTCTGAGTGCTTCTGGACCAAAGTAACAGCCTCAGTGACAACATGCTGTCAAAATGCTTTTCGGGCCCTGAAAACACTAAAAGTGACATGTTGCTGTTTTCTGACCAACTAGTGATGAAAACCACAAGAAACTGCCTTGCTACTATAGACTTCAGCAAAGTACATGTTTCTGGCTTGGAAACTTGTTTCTGAGTGCTTCTGGACCAAAGTAACAGCCTCAGTGACAACATGCTGTCAAAATGCTTTTCGGGCCCTGAAAACACTAAAAGTGACATGTTGCTGTTTTCTGAGCAACTAGTGATGAAAACCACAAGAAACTGCCTTGCTACTATAGACTTCAGCAAAGTACATGTTTCTGGCTTGGAAACTTGTTTCTGAGTGCTTCTGGACCAAAGTAACAGCCTCAGTGACAACATGCTGTCAAAATGCTTTTCAGGCCCTGAAAACACTAAAAGTGACATGTTGCTGTTTTCTGAGCAACTAGTGATGAAAACCACAAGAAACTGCCTTGCTACTATAGACTTCAGCAAAGTACATGTTTCTGGCTTGGAAACTTGTTTCTGAGTGCTTCTGGACAAAAGTAACAGCCTAAGTGACAACATGCTGTCAAAATGCTTTTCGGGCCCTGAAAACACTAAAAGTGACATGTTGCTGTTTTCTGAGCAACTAGTGATGAAAACCACAAGAAACTGCCTTGCTACTATAGACTTCAGCAAAGTACATGTTTCTGGCTTGGAAACTTGTTTCTGAGTGCTTCTGGACCAAAGTAACAGCCTCAGTGACAACATGCTGTCAAAATGCTTTTCGGGCCCTGAAAACACTAAAAGTGACGTGTTGCTGTTTTCTGACGAACTAGTGATGAAAACCACAAGAAACTGCCTTGCTACTATAGACTTCAGCAAAGTACATGTTTCTGGCTTGGAAACTTGTTTCTGAGTGCTTCTGGACAAAAGTAACAGCCTCAGTGACAACATGCTGTCAAAATGCTTTTCGGGCCCTGAAAACACTAAAAGTGACATGTTGCTGTTTTCTGACCAACTAGTGATGAAAACCAGAAGAAACTGCCTTGCTACTGTAGACTTCACCAAAGTACACGTTTCTGGCTTGGAAACTCATTTCTGAGTGCTTCTGGTGAAAAGTAACAGCCTAAGTGACAACATGCTGTCAAAATGCTTTTCGGGCCCTGAAAACACTAAAAGTGACATGTTGCTGTTTTCTGACCAACTAGTGATGAAAACCAGAAGAAACTGCCTTGCTACTGTAGACTTCACCAAAGTACACGTTTCTGGCTTGGAAACTCATTTCTGAGTGCTTCTGGTGAAAAGTAACAGCCTAAGTGACAACATGCTGTCAAAATGCTTTTCGGGCCCTGAAAACACTAAAAGTGACATGTTGCTGTTTTCTGACCAACTAGTGATGAAAACCAGAAGAAACTGCCTTGCTACTGTAGACTTCACCAAAGTACACGTTTCTGTCTTGGAAACTCATTTCTGAGTGCTTCTGGTGAAAAGTAACAGCCTAAGTGACAACATGCTGTCAAAATGCTTTTCGGGCCCTGAAAACACTAAAAGTGACATGTTGCTGTTTTCTGACCAACTAGTGATGAAAACCAGAAGAAACTGCCTTGCTACTATAGACTTCACCAAAGTACATGTTTCTGGCTTGGAAACTCATTTCTGAGTGCTTCTGGTGAAAAGTAACAGCCTAAGTGACAACATGCTGTCAAAATGCTTTTCGGGCCCTGAAAACACTAAAAGTGACATGTTGCTGTTTTCTGACCAACTAGTGATGAAAACCAGAAGAAACTGCCTTGCTACTGTAGACTTCACCAAAGTACACGTTTCTGGCTTGGAAACTCATTTCTGAGTGCTTCTGGTGAAAAGTAACAGCCTAAGTGACAACATGCTGTCAAAATGCTTTTCGGGCCCTGAAAACACTAAAAGTGACATGTTGCTGTTTTCTGACCAACTAGTGATGAAAACCAGAAGAAACTGCCTTGCTACTGTAGACTTCACCAAAGTACACGTTTCTGGCTTGGAAACTCATTTCTGAGTGCTTCTGGTGAAAAGTAACAGCCTAAGTGACAACATGCTGTCAAAATGCTTTTCGGGCCCTGAAAACACTAAAAGTGACATGTTGCTGTTTTCTGACCAACTAGTGATGAAAACCAGAAGAAACTGCCTTGCTACTGTAGACTTCACCAAAGTACACGTTTCTGGCTTGGAAACTCATTTCTGAGTGCTTCTGGTGAAAAGTAACAGCCTAAGTGACAACATGCTGTCAAAATACTTTTCGGGCCCTGAAAACACTAAAAGTGACATGTTGCTGTTTTCTGACCAACTAGTGATGAAAACCAGAAGAAACTGCCTTGCTACTATAGACTTCACCAAAGTACATGTTTCTGGCTTGGAAACTTGTTTCTGAGTGCTTCTGGTGAAAAGTAACAGCCTAAGTGACAACATGCTGTCAAAATGCTTTTCGGGCCCTGAAAACACTAAAAGTGACATGTTGCTGTTTTCTGACCAACTAGTGATGAAAACCAGAAGAAACTGCCTTGCTACTGTAGACTTCACCAAAGTACACGTTTCTGGCTTGGAAACTCGTTTCTGAGTGCTTCTGGACAAAAGTAACAGCCTAAGTGACAACATGCTGTCAAAATGCTTTTCGCGCCCTGAAAACACTAAAAGTGACATGTTGCTGTTTTCTGACCAACTAGTGATGAAAACCAGAAGAAACTGCCTTGCTACTGTAGACTTCACCAAAGTACACGTTTCTGTCTTGGAAACTCATTTCTGAGTGCTTCTGGTGAAAAGTAACAGCCTAAGTGACAACATGCTGTCAAAATGCTTTTCGGGCCCTGAAAACACTAAAAGTGACATGTTGCTGTTTTCTGACCAACTAGTGATGAAAACCACAAGAAACTGCCTTGCTACTATAGACTTCAGCAAAGTACATGTTTCTGGCTTGGAAACTTGTTTCTGAGTGCTTCTGGACAAAAGTAACAGCCTCAGTGACAACATGCTGTCAAAATGCTTTTCGGGCCCTGAAAACACTAAAAGTGACATGTTGCTGTTTTCTGAGCAACTAGTGATGAAAACCACAAGAAACTGCCTTGCTACTATAGACTTCAGCAAAGTACATGTTTCTGGCTTGGAAACTCGTTTCTGAGTGCTTCTGGACAAAAGTAACAGCCTAAGTGACAACATGCTGTCAAAATGCTTTTCAGGCCCTGAAAACACTAAAAGTGACATGTTGCTGTTTTCTGAGCAACTAGTGATGAAAACCACAAGAAACTGCCTTGCTACTATAGACTTCAGCAAAGTACATGTTTCTGGCTTGGAAACTTGTTTCTGAGTGCTTCTGGACAAAAGTAACAGCCTAAGTGACAACATGCTGTCAAAATGCTTTTCGGGCCCTGAAAACACTAAAAGTGACATGTTGCTGTTTTCTGAGCAACTAGTGATGAAAACCACAAGAAACTGCCTTGCTACTATAGACTTCAGCAAAGTACATGTTTCTGGCTTGGAAACTTGTTTCTGAGTGCTTCTGGACAAAAGTAACAGCCTAAGTGACAACATGCTGTCAAAATGCTTTTCGGGCCCTGAAAACACTAAAAGTGACATGTTGCTGTTTTCTGAGCAACTAGTGATGAAAACCACAAGAAACTGCCTTGCTACTATAGACTTCAGCAAAGTACATGTTTCTGGCTTGGAAACTTGTTTCTGAGTGCTTCTGGACCAAAGTAACAGCCTCAGTGACAACATGCTGTCAAAATGCTTTTCGGGCCCTGAAAACACTAAAAGTGACATGTTGCTGTTTTCTGACCAACTAGTGATGAAAACCACAAGAAACTGCCTTGCTACTATAGACTTCAGCAAAGTACATGTTTCTGGCTTGGAAACTTGTTTCTGAGTGCTTCTGGACCAAAGTAACAGCCTCAGTGACAACATGCTGTCAAAATGCTTTTCGGGCCCTGAAAACACTAAAAGTGACATGTTGCTGTTTTCTGACCAACTAGTGATGAAAACCACAAGAAACTGCCTTGCTACTATAGACTTCAGCAAAGTACATGTTTCTGGCTTGGAAACTTGTTTCTGAGTGCTTCTGGACAAAAGTAACAGCCTAAGTGACAACATGCTGTCAAAATGCTTTTCGGGCCCTGAAAACACTAAAAGTGACATGTTGCTGTTTTCTCACCAACTAGTGATGAAAACCACAAGAAACTGCCTTGCTACTATAGACTTCAGCAAAGTACATGTTTCTGGCTTGGAAACTTGTTTCTGAGTGCTTCTGGACCAAAGTAACAGCCTAAGTGACAACATGCTGTCAAAATGCTTTTCGGGCCCTGAAAACACTAAAAGTGACATGTTGCTGTTTTCTGAGCAACTAGTGATGAAAACCACAAGAAACTGCCTTGCTACTATAGACTTCAGCAAAGTACATGTTTCTGGCTTGGAAACTTGTTTCTGAGTGCTTCTGGACAAAAGTAACAGCCTAAGTGACAACATGCTGTCAAAATGCTTTTCGGGCCCTGAAAACACTAAAAGTGACATGTTGCTGTTTTCTGAGCAACTAGTGATGAAAACCACAAGAAACTGCCTTGCTACTATAGACTTCAGCAAAGTACATGTTTCTGGCTTGGAAACTTGTTTCTGAGTGCTTCTGGACAAAAGTAACAGCCTAAGTGACAACATGCTGTCAAAATGCTTTTCGGGCCCTGAAAACACTAAAAGTGACATGTTGCTGTTTTCTGAGCAACTAGTGATGAAAACCACAAGAAACTGCCTTGCTACTATAGACTTCAGCAAAGTACATGTTTCTGGCTTGGAAACTTGTTTCTGAGTGCTTCTGGACCAAAGTAACAGCCTCAGTGACAACATGCTGTCAAAATGCTTTTCGGGCCCTGAAAACACTAAAAGTGACGTGTTGCTGTTTTCTGACGAACTAGTGATGAAAACCACAAGAAACTGCCTTGCTACTATAGACTTCAGCAAAGTACATGTTTCTGGCTTGGAAACTTGTTTCTGAGTGCTTCTGGACAAAAGTAACAGCCTCAGTGACAATATGCTGTCAAAATGCTTTTCGGGCCCTGAAAACACTAAAAGTGACATGTTGCTGTTTTCTGAGCAACTAGTGATGAAAACCACAAGAAACTGCCTTGCTACTATAGACTTCAGCAAAGTACATGTTTCTGGCTTGGAAACTTGTTTCTGAGTGCTTCTGGACAAAAGTAACAGCCTAAGTGACAACATGCTGTCAAAATGCTTTTCAGGCCCTGAAAACACTAAAAGTGACATGTTGCTGTTTTCTGAGCAACTAGTGATGAAAACCACAAGAAACTGCCTTGCTACTATAGACTTCAGCAAAGTACATGTTTCTGGCTTGGAAACTTGTTTCTGAGTGCTTCTGGACAAAAGTAACAGCCTAAGTGACAACATGCTGTCAAAATGCTTTTCGGGCCCTGAAAACACTAAAAGTGACATGTTGCTGTTTTCTGAGCAACTAGTGATGAAAACCACAAGAAACTGCCTTGCTACTATAGACTTCAGCAAAGTACATGTTTCTGGCTTGGAAACTTGTTTCTGAGTGCTTCTGGACAAAAGTAACAGCCTAAGTGACAACATGCTGTCAAAATGCTTTTCGGGCCCTGAAAACACTAAAAGTGACATGTTGCTGTTTTCTGAGCAACTAGTGATGAAAACCACAAGAAACTGCCTTGCTACTATAGACTTCAGCAAAGTACATGTTTCTGGCTTGGAAACTTGTTTCTGAGTGCTTCTGGACCAAAGTAACAGCCTCAGTGACAACATGCTGTCAAAATGCTTTTCGGGCCCTGAAAACACTAAAAGTGACATGTTGCTGTTTTCTGACCAACTAGTGATGAAAACCACAAGAAACTGCCTTGCTACTATAGACTTCAGCAAAGTACATGTTTCTGGCTTGGAAACTTGTTTCTGAGTGCTTCTGGACCAAAGTAACAGCCTCAGTGACAACATGCTGTCAAAATGCTTTTCGGGCCCTGAAAACACTAAAAGTGACATGTTGCTGTTTTCTGACCAACTAGTGATGAAAACCACAAGAAACTGCCTTGCTACTATAGACTTCAGCAAAGTACATGTTTCTGGCTTGGAAACTTGTTTCTGAGTGCTTCTGGACAAAAGTAACAGCCTAAGTGACAACATGCTGTCAAAATGCTTTTCGGGCCCTGAAAACACTAAAAGTGACATGTTGCTGTTTTCTCACCAACTAGTGATGAAAACCACAAGAAACTGCCTTGCTACTATAGACTTCAGCAAAGTACATGTTTCTGGCTTGGAAACTTGTTTCTGAGTGCTTCTGGACCAAAGTAACAGCCTAAGTGACAACATGCTGTCAAAATGCTTTTCGGGCCCTGAAAACACTAAAAGTGACATGTTGCTGTTTTCTGAGCAACTAGTGATGAAAACCACAAGAAACTGCCTTGCTACTATAGACTTCAGCAAAGTACATGTTTCTGGCTTGGAAACTTGTTTCTGAGTGCTTCTGGACAAAAGTAACAGCCTCAGTGACAATATGCTGTCAAAATGCTTTTCGGGCCCTGAAAACACTAAAAGTGACATGTTGCTGTTTTCTGAGCAACTAGTGATGAAAACCACAAGAAACTGCCTTGCTACTATAGACTTCAGCAAAGTACATGTTTCTGGCTTGGAAACTTGTTTCTGAGTGCTTCTGGACAAAAGTAACAGCCTCAGTGACAACATGCTGTCAAAATGCTTTTCGGGCCCTGAAAACACTAAAAGTGACGTGTTGCTGTTTTCTGACGAACTAGTGATGAAAACCACAAGAAACTGCCTTGCTACTATAGACTTCAGCAAAGTACATGTTTCTGGCTTGGAAACTTGTTTCTGAGTGCTTCTGGACAAAAGTAACAGCCTCAGTGACAACATGCTGTCAAAATGCTTTTCGGGCCCTGAAAACACTAAAAGTGACATGTTGCTGTTTTCTGACCAACTAGTGATGAAAACCAGAAGAAACTGCCTTGCTACTGTAGACTTCACCAAAGTACACGTTTCTGGCTTGGAAACTCATTTCTGAGTGCTTCTGGTGAAAAGTAACAGCCTAAGTGACAACATGCTGTCAAAATGCTTTTCGGGCCCTGAAAACACTAAAAGTGACATGTTGCTGTTTTCTGACCAACTAGTGATGAAAACCAGAAGAAACTGCCTTGCTACTGTAGACTTCACCAAAGTACACGTTTCTGGCTTGGAAACTCATTTCTGAGTGCTTCTGGTGAAAAGTAACAGCCTAAGTGACAACATGCTGTCAAAATGCTTTTCGGGCCCTGAAAACACTAAAAGTGACATGTTGCTGTTTTCTGACCAACTAGTGATGAAAACCAGAAGAAACTGCCTTGCTACTGTAGACTTCACCAAAGTACACGTTTCTGGCTTGGAAACTCATTTCTGAGTGCTTCTGGTGAAAAGTAACAGCCTAAGTGACAACATGCTGTCAAAATACTTTTCGGGCCCTGAAAACACTAAAAGTGACATGTTGCTGTTTTCTGACCAACTAGTGATGAAAACCAGAAGAAACTGCCTTGCTACTATAGACTTCACCAAAGTACATGTTTCTGGCTTGGAAACTTGTTTCTGAGTGCTTCTGGTGAAAAGTAACAGCCTAAGTGACAACATGCTGTCAAAATGCTTTTCGGGCCCTGAAAACACTAAAAGTGACATGTTGCTGTTTTCTGACCAACTAGTGATGAAAACCAGAAGAAACTGCCTTGCTACTGTAGACTTCACCAAAGTACATGTTTCTGGCTTGGAAACTTGTTTCTGAGTGCTTCTGGTGAAAAGTAACAGCCTAAGTGACAACATGCTGTCAAAATGCTTTTCGGGCCCTGAAAACACTAAAAGTGACATGTTGCTGTTTTCTGACCAACTAGTGATGAAAACCACAAGAAACTGCCTTGCTACTATAGACTTCAGCAAAGTACATGTTTCTGGCTTGGAAACTTGTTTCTGAGTGCTTCTGGACAAAAGTAACAGCCTCAGTGACAACATGCTGTCAAAATGCTTTTCGGGCCCTGAAAACACTAAAAGTGACATGTTGCTGTTTTCTGACCAACTAGTGATGAAAACCACAAGAAACTGCCTTGCTACTATAGACTTCAGCAAAGTACATGTTTCTGGCTTAGAAACTTGTTTCTGAGTGCTTCTGGACAAAAGTAACAGCCTAAGTGACAACATGCTGTCAAAATGCTTTTCAGGCCCTGAAAACACTAAAAGTGACATGTTGCTGTTTTCTGAGCAACTAGTGATGAAAACCACAAGAAACTGCCTTGCTACTATAGACTTCAGCAAAGTACATGTTTCTGGCTTGGAAACTTGTTTCTGAGTGCTTCTGGACAAAAGTAACAGCCTAAGTGACAACATGCTGTCAAAATGCTTTTCGGGCCCTGAAAACACTAAAAGTGACATGTTGCTGTTTTCTGAGCAACTAGTGATGAAAACCACAAGAAACTGCCTTGCTACTATAGACTTCAGCAAAGTACATGTTTCTGGCTTGGAAACTTGTTTCTGAGTGCTTCTGGACCAAAGTAACAGCCTCAGTGACAACATGCTGTCAAAATGCTTTTCGGGCCCTGAAAACACTAAAAGTGACGTGTTGCTGTTTTCTGACGAACTAGTGATGAAAACCACAAGAAACTGCCTTGCTACTATAGACTTCAGCAAAGTACATGTTTCTGGCTTGGAAACTTGTTTCTGAGTGCTTCTGGACAAAAGTAACAGCCTCAGTGACAACATGCTGTCAAAATGCTTTTCGGGCCCTGAAAACACTAAAAGTGACATGTTGCTGTTTTCTGACCAACTAGTGATGAAAACCAGAAGAAACTGCCTTGCTACTGTAGACTTCACCAAAGTACACGTTTCTGGCTTGGAAACTCATTTCTGAGTGCTTCTGGTGAAAAGTAACAGCCTAAGTGACAACATGCTGTCAAAATGCTTTTCGGGCCCTGAAAACACTAAAAGTGACATGTTGCTGTTTTCTGACCAACTAGTGATGAAAACCAGAAGAAACTGCCTTGCTACTGTAGACTTCACCAAAGTACACGTTTCTGGCTTGGAAACTCATTTCTGAGTGCTTCTGGTGAAAAGTAACAGCCTAAGTGACAACATGCTGTCAAAATACTTTTCGGGCCCTGAAAACACTAAAAGTGACATGTTGCTGTTTTCTGACCAACTAGTGATGAAAACCAGAAGAAACTGCCTTGCTACTATAGACTTCACCAAAGTACATGTTTCTGGCTTGGAAACTTGTTTCTGAGTGCTTCTGGTGAAAAGTAACAGCCTAAGTGACAACATGCTGTCAAAATGCTTTTCGGGCCCTGAAAACACTAAAAGTGACATGTTGCTGTTTTCTGACCAACTAGTGATGAAAACCACAAGAAACTGCCTTGCTACTATAGACTTCAGCAAAGTACATGTTTCTGGCTTGGAAACTTGTTTCTGAGTGCTTCTGGACAAAAGTAACAGCCTCAGTGACAACATGCTGTCAAAATGCTTTTCGGGCCCTGAAAACACTAAAAGTGACATGTTGCTGTTTTCTGACCAACTAGTGATGAAAACCACAAGAAACTGCCTTGCTACTATAGACTTCAGCAAAGTACATGTTTCTGGCTTAGAAACTTGTTTCTGAGTGCTTCTGGACAAAAGTAACAGCCTAAGTGACAACATGCTGTCAAAATGCTTTTCAGGCCCTGAAAACACTAAAAGTGACATGTTGCTGTTTTCTGAGCAACTAGTGATGAAAACCACAAGAAACTGCCTTGCTACTATAGACTTCAGCAAAGTACATGTTTCTGGCTTGGAAACTTGTTTCTGAGTGCTTCTGGACAAAAGTAACAGCCTAAGTGACAACATGCTGTCAAAATGCTTTTCGGGCCCTGAAAACACTAAAAGTGACATGTTGCTGTTTTCTGAGCAACTAGTGATGAAAACCACAAGAAACTGCCTTGCTACTATAGACTTCAGCAAAGTACATGTTTCTGGCTTGGAAACTTGTTTCTGAGTGCTTCTGGACCAAAGTAACAGCCTCAGTGACAACATGCTGTCAAAATGCTTTTCGGGCCCTGAAAACACTAAAAGTGACGTGTTGCTGTTTTCTGACGAACTAGTGATGAAAACCACAAGAAACTGCCTTGCTACTATAGACTTCAGCAAAGTACATGTTTCTGGCTTGGAAACTTGTTTCTGAGTGCTTCTGGACAAAAGTAACAGCCTCAGTGACAACATGCTGTCAAAATGCTTTTCGGGCCCTGAAAACACTAAAAGTGACGTGTTGCTGTTTTCTGACGAACTAGTGATGAAAACCACAAGAAACTGCCTTGCTACTATAGACTTCAGCAAAGTACATGTTTCTGGCTTGGAAACTTGTTTCTGAGTGCTTCTGGACAAAAGTAACAGCCTCAGTGACAACATGCTGTCAAAATGCTTTTCGGGCCCTGAAAACACTAAAAGTGACATGTTGCTGTTTTCTGACCAACTAGTGATGAAAACCAGAAGAAACTGCCTTGCTACTGTAGACTTCACCAAAGTACACGTTTCTGGCTTGGAAACTCATTTCTGAGTGCTTCTGGTGAAAAGTAACAGCCTAAGTGACAACATGCTGTCAAAATGCTTTTCGGGCCCTGAAAACACTAAAAGTGACATGTTGCTGTTTTCTGACCAACTAGTGATGAAAACCAGAAGAAACTGCCTTGCTACTGTAGACTTCACCAAAGTACACGTTTCTGGCTTGGAAACTCATTTCTGAGTGCTTCTGGTGAAAAGTAACAGCCTAAGTGACAACATGCTGTCAAAATACTTTTCGGGCCCTGAAAACACTAAAAGTGACATGTTGCTGTTTTCTGACCAACTAGTGATGAAAACCAGAAGAAACTGCCTTGCTACTATAGACTTCACCAAAGTACATGTTTCTGGCTTGGAAACTTGTTTCTGAGTGCTTCTGGTGAAAAGTAACAGCCTAAGTGACAACATGCTGTCAAAATGCTTTTCGGGCCCTGAAAACACTAAAAGTGACATGTTGCTGTTTTCTGACCAACTAGTGATGAAAACCAGAAGAAACTGCCTTGCTACTGTAGACTTCACCAAAGTACATGTTTCTGGCTTGGAAACTTGTTTCTGAGTGCTTCTGGTGAAAAGTAACAGCCTAAGTGACAACATGCTGTCAAAATGCTTTTCGGGCCCTGAAAACACTAAAAGTGACATGTTGCTGTTTTCTGACCAACTAGTGATGAAAACCACAAGAAACTGCCTTGCTACTATAGACTTCAGCAAAGTACATGTTTCTGGCTTGGAAACTTGTTTCTGAGTGCTTCTGGACCAAAGTAACAGCCTCAGTGACAACATGCTGTCAAAATGCTTTTCGGGCCCTGAAAACACTAAAAGTGACGTGTTGCTGTTTTCTGACGAACTAGTGATGAAAACCACAAGAAACTGCCTTGCTACTATAGACTTCAGCAAAGTACATGTTTCTGGCTTGGAAACTTGTTTCTGAGTGCTTCTGGACAAAAGTAACAGCCTCAGTGACAATATGCTGTCAAAATGCTTTTCGGGCCCTGAAAACACTAAAAGTGACATGTTGCTGTTTTCTGAGCAACTAGTGATGAAAACCACAAGAAACTGCCTTGCTACTATAGACTTCAGCAAAGTACATGTTTCTGGCTTGGAAACTTGTTTCTGAGTGCTTCTGGACAAAAGTAACAGCCTAAGTGACAACATGCTGTCAAAATGCTTTTCAGGCCCTGAAAACACTAAAAGTGACATGTTGCTGTTTTCTGAGCAACTAGTGATGAAAACCACAAGAAACTGCCTTGCTACTATAGACTTCAGCAAAGTACATGTTTCTGGCTTGGAAACTTGTTTCTGAGTGCTTCTGGACAAAAGTAACAGCCTAAGTGACAACATGCTGTCAAAATGCTTTTCGGGCCCTGAAAACACTAAAAGTGACATGTTGCTGTTTTCTGAGCAACTAGTGATGAAAACCACAAGAAACTGCCTTGCTACTATAGACTTCAGCAAAGTACATGTTTCTGGCTTGGAAACTTGTTTCTGAGTGCTTCTGGACCAAAGTAACAGCCTCAGTGACAACATGCTGTCAAAATGCTTTTCGGGCCCTGAAAACACTAAAAGTGACATGTTGCTGTTTTCTGACCAACTAGTGATGAAAACCACAAGAAACTGCCTTGCTACTATAGACTTCAGCAAAGTACATGTTTCTGGCTTGGAAACTTGTTTCTGAGTGCTTCTGGACCAAAGTAACAGCCTCAGTGACAACATGCTGTCAAAATGCTTTTCGGGCCCTGAAAACACTAAAAGTGACATGTTGCTGTTTTCTGACCAACTAGTGATGAAAACCACAAGAAACTGCCTTGCTACTATAGACTTCAGCAAAGTACATGTTTCTGGCTTGGAAACTTGTTTCTGAGTGCTTCTGGACAAAAGTAACAGCCTAAGTGACAACATGCTGTCAAAATGCTTTTCGGGCCCTGAAAACACTAAAAGTGACATGTTGCTGTTTTCTCACCAACTAGTGATGAAAACCACAAGAAACTGCCTTGCTACTATAGACTTCAGCAAAGTACATGTTTCTGGCTTGGAAACTTGTTTCTGAGTGCTTCTGGACCAAAGTAACAGCCTAAGTGACAACATGCTGTCAAAATGCTTTTCGGGCCCTGAAAACACTAAAAGTGACATGTTGCTGTTTTCTGAGCAACTAGTGATGAAAACCACAAGAAACTGCCTTGCTACTATAGACTTCAGCAAAGTACATGTTTCTGGCTTGGAAACTTGTTTCTGAGTGCTTCTGGACAAAAGTAACAGCCTCAGTGACAATATGCTGTCAAAATGCTTTTCGGGCCCTGAAAACACTAAAAGTGACATGTTGCTGTTTTCTGAGCAACTAGTGATGAAAACCACAAGAAACTGCCTTGCTACTATAGACTTCAGCAAAGTACATGTTTCTGGCTTGGAAACTTGTTTCTGAGTGCTTCTGGACCAAAGTAACAGCCTCAGTGACAACATGCTGTCAAAATGCTTTTCGGGCCCTGAAAACACTAAAAGTGACATGTTGCTGTTTTCTGAGCAACTAGTGATGAAAACCACAAGAAACTGCCTTGCTACTATAGACTTCAGCAAAGTACATGTTTCTGGCTTGGAAACTTGTTTCTGAGTGCTTCTGGACCAAAGTAACAGCCTCAGTGACAACATGCTGTCAAAATGCTTTTCGGGCCCTGAAAACACTAAAAGTGACATGTTGCTGTTTTCTGAGCAACTAGTGATGAAAACCACAAGAAACTGCCTTGCTACTATAGACTTCAGCAAAGTACATGTTTCTGGCTTGGAAACTTGTTTCTGAGTGCTTCTGGACAAAAGTAACAGCCTAAGTGACAACATGCTGTCAAAATGCTTTTCGGGCCCTGAAAACACTAAAAGTGACATGTTGCTGTTTTCTGAGCAACTAGTGATGAAAACCACAAGAAACTGCCTTGCTACTATAGACTTCAGCAAAGTACATGTTTCTGGCTTGGAAACTTGTTTCTGAGTGCTTCTGGACCAAAGTAACAGCCTCAGTGACAACATGCTGTCAAAATGCTTTTCGGGCCCTGAAAACACTAAAAGTGACGTGTTGCTGTTTTCTGACGAACTAGTGATGAAAACCACAAGAAACTGCCTTGCTACTATAGACTTCAGCAAAGTACATGTTTCTGGCTTGGAAACTTGTTTCTGAGTGCTTCTGGACAAAAGTAACAGCCTCAGTGACAACATGCTGTCAAAATGCTTTTCGGGCCCTGAAAACACTAAAAGTGACATGTTGCTGTTTTCTGACCAACTAGTGATGAAAACCAGAAGAAACTGCCTTGCTACTGTAGACTTCACCAAAGTACACGTTTCTGGCTTGGAAACTCATTTCTGAGTGCTTCTGGTGAAAAGTAACAGCCTAAGTGACAACATGCTGTCAAAATGCTTTTCGGGCCCTGAAAACACTAAAAGTGACATGTTGCTGTTTTCTGACCAACTAGTGATGAAAACCAGAAGAAACTGCCTTGCTACTGTAGACTTCACCAAAGTACACGTTTCTGGCTTGGAAACTCATTTCTGAGTGCTTCTGGTGAAAAGTAACAGCCTAAGTGACAACATGCTGTCAAAATGCTTTTCGGGCCCTGAAAACACTAAAAGTGACATGTTGCTGTTTTCTGACCAACTAGTGATGAAAACCAGAAGAAACTGCCTTGCTACTGTAGACTTCACCAAAGTACACGTTTCTGTCTTGGAAACTCATTTCTGAGTGCTTCTGGTGAAAAGTAACAGCCTAAGTGACAACATGCTGTCAAAATGCTTTTCGGGCCCTGAAAACACTAAAAGTGACATGTTGCTGTTTTCTGACCAACTAGTGATGAAAACCAGAAGAAACTGCCTTGCTACTATAGACTTCACCAAAGTACATGTTTCTGGCTTGGAAACTCATTTCTGAGTGCTTCTGGTGAAAAGTAACAGCCTAAGTGACAACATGCTGTCAAAATGCTTTTCGGGCCCTGAAAACACTAAAAGTGACATGTTGCTGTTTTCTGACCAACTAGTGATGAAAACCAGAAGAAACTGCCTTGCTACTGTAGACTTCACCAAAGTACACGTTTCTGGCTTGGAAACTCATTTCTGAGTGCTTCTGGTGAAAAGTAACAGCCTAAGTGACAACATGCTGTCAAAATGCTTTTCGGGCCCTGAAAACACTAAAAGTGACATGTTGCTGTTTTCTGACCAACTAGTGATGAAAACCAGAAGAAACTGCCTTGCTACTGTAGACTTCACCAAAGTACACGTTTCTGGCTTGGAAACTCATTTCTGAGTGCTTCTGGTGAAAAGTAACAGCCTAAGTGACAACATGCTGTCAAAATGCTTTTCGGGCCCTGAAAACACTAAAAGTGACATGTTGCTGTTTTCTGACCAACTAGTGATGAAAACCAGAAGAAACTGCCTTGCTACTGTAGACTTCACCAAAGTACACGTTTCTGGCTTGGAAACTCATTTCTGAGTGCTTCTGGTGAAAAGTAACAGCCTAAGTGACAACATGCTGTCAAAATACTTTTCGGGCCCTGAAAACACTAAAAGTGACATGTTGCTGTTTTCTGACCAACTAGTGATGAAAACCAGAAGAAACTGCCTTGCTACTATAGACTTCACCAAAGTACATGTTTCTGGCTTGGAAACTTGTTTCTGAGTGCTTCTGGTGAAAAGTAACAGCCTAAGTGACAACATGCTGTCAAAATGCTTTTCGGGCCCTGAAAACACTAAAAGTGACATGTTGCTGTTTTCTGACCAACTAGTGATGAAAACCAGAAGAAACTGCCTTGCTACTGTAGACTTCACCAAAGTACACGTTTCTGGCTTGGAAACTCGTTTCTGAGTGCTTCTGGACAAAAGTAACAGCCTAAGTGACAACATGCTGTCAAAATGCTTTTCGCGCCCTGAAAACACTAAAAGTGACATGTTGCTGTTTTCTGACCAACTAGTGATGAAAACCAGAAGAAACTGCCTTGCTACTGTAGACTTCACCAAAGTACACGTTTCTGTCTTGGAAACTCATTTCTGAGTGCTTCTGGTGAAAAGTAACAGCCTAAGTGACAACATGCTGTCAAAATGCTTTTCGGGCCCTGAAAACACTAAAAGTGACATGTTGCTGTTTTCTGACCAACTAGTGATGAAAACCACAAGAAACTGCCTTGCTACTATAGACTTCAGCAAAGTACATGTTTCTGGCTTGGAAACTTGTTTCTGAGTGCTTCTGGACAAAAGTAACAGCCTCAGTGACAACATGCTGTCAAAATGCTTTTCGGGCCCTGAAAACACTAAAAGTGACATGTTGCTGTTTTCTGAGCAACTAGTGATGAAAACCACAAGAAACTGCCTTGCTACTATAGACTTAAGCAAAGTACATGTTTCTGGCTTGGAAACTCGTTTCTGAGTGCTTCTGGACAAAAGTAACAGCCTAAGTGACAACATGCTGTCAAAATGCTTTTCAGGCCCTGAAAACACTAAAAGTGACATGTTGCTGTTTTCTGAGCAACTAGTGATGAAAACCACAAGAAACTGCCTTGCTACTATAGACTTCAGCAAAGTACATGTTTCTGGCTTGGAAACTTGTTTCTGAGTGCTTCTGGACAAAAGTAACAGCCTCAGTGACAACATGCTGTCAAAATGCTTTTCGGGCCCTGAAAACACTAAAAGTGACATGTTGCTGTTTTCTGACCAACTAGTGATGAAAACCAGAAGAAACTGCCTTGCTACTGTAGACTTCACCAAAGTACACGTTTCTGGCTTGGAAACTCATTTCTGAGTGCTTCTGGTGAAAAGTAACAGCCTAAGTGACAACATGCTGTCAAAATGCTTTTCGGGCCCTGAAAACACTAAAAGTGACATGTTGCTGTTTTCTGACCAACTAGTGATGAAAACCAGAAGAAACTGCCTTGCTACTGTAGACTTCACCAAAGTACACGTTTCTGGCTTGGAAACTCATTTCTGAGTGCTTCTGGTGAAAAGTAACAGCCTAAGTGACAACATGCTGTCAAAATGCTTTTCAGGCCCTGAAAACACTAAAAGTGACATGTTGCTGTTTTCTGAGCAACTAGTGATGAAAACCACAAGAAACTGCCTTGCTACTATAGACTTCAGCAAAGTACATGTTTCTGGCTTGGAAACTTGTTTCTGAGTGCTTCTGGACAAAAGTAACAGCCTAAGTGACAACATGCTGTCAAAATGCTTTTCAGGCCCTGAAAACACTAAAAGTGACATGTTGCTGTTTTCTGAGCAACTAGTGATGAAAACCACAAGAAACTGCCTTGCTACTATAGACTTCAGCAAAGTACATGTTTCTGGCTTGGAAACTTGTTTCTGAGTGCTTCTGGACAAAAGTAACAGCCTAAGTGACAACATGCTGTCAAAATGCTTTTCGGGCCCTGAAAACACTAAAAGTGACATGTTGCTGTTTTCTGAGCAACTAGTGATGAAAACCACAAGAAACTGCCTTGCTACTATAGACTTCAGCAAAGTACATGTTTCTGGCTTGGAAACTTGTTTCTGAGTGCTTCTGGACCAAAGTAACAGCCTCAGTGACAACATGCTGTCAAAATGCTTTTCGGGCCCTGAAAACACTAAAAGTGACGTGTTGCTGTTTTCTGACGAACTAGTGATGAAAACCACAAGAAACTGCCTTGCTACTATAGACTTCAGCAAAGTACATGTTTCTGGCTTGGAAACTTGTTTCTGAGTGCTTCTGGACAAAAGTAACAGCCTCAGTGACAATATGCTGTCAAAATGCTTTTCGGGCCCTGAAAACACTAAAAGTGACATGTTGCTGTTTTCTGAGCAACTAGTGATGAAAACCACAAGAAACTGCCTTGCTACTATAGACTTCAGCAAAGTACATGTTTCTGGCTTGGAAACTTGTTTCTGAGTGCTTCTGGACAAAAGTAACAGCCTAAGTGACAACATGCTGTCAAAATGCTTTTCAGGCCCTGAAAACACTAAAAGTGACATGTTGCTGTTTTCTGAGCAACTAGTGATGAAAACCACAAGAAACTGCCTTGCTACTATAGACTTCAGCAAAGTACATGTTTCTGGCTTGGAAACTTGTTTCTGAGTGCTTCTGGACAAAAGTAACAGCCTAAGTGACAACATGCTGTCAAAATGCTTTTCGGGCCCTGAAAACACTAAAAGTGACATGTTGCTGTTTTCTGAGCAACTAGTGATGAAAACCACAAGAAACTGCCTTGCTACTATAGACTTCAGCAAAGTACATGTTTCTGGCTTGGAAACTTGTTTCTGAGTGCTTCTGGACAAAAGTAACAGCCTAAGTGACAACATGCTGTCAAAATGCTTTTCGGGCCCTGAAAACACTAAAAGTGACATGTTGCTGTTTTCTGAGCAACTAGTGATGAAAACCACAAGAAACTGCCTTGCTACTATAGACTTCAGCAAAGTACATGTTTCTGGCTTGGAAACTTGTTTCTGAGTGCTTCTGGACCAAAGTAACAGCCTCAGTGACAACATGCTGTCAAAATGCTTTTCGGGCCCTGAAAACACTAAAAGTGACATGTTGCTGTTTTCTGACCAACTAGTGATGAAAACCACAAGAAACTGCCTTGCTACTATAGACTTCAGCAAAGTACATGTTTCTGGCTTGGAAACTTGTTTCTGAGTGCTTCTGGACCAAAGTAACAGCCTCAGTGACAACATGCTGTCAAAATGCTTTTCGGGCCCTGAAAACACTAAAAGTGACATGTTGCTGTTTTCTGACCAACTAGTGATGAAAACCACAAGAAACTGCCTTGCTACTATAGACTTCAGCAA
The DNA here is from genome assembly GCF_041903045.1 of Epinephelus lanceolatus. Taxonomy (NCBI): domain Eukaryota; kingdom Metazoa; phylum Chordata; class Actinopteri; order Perciformes; family Serranidae; genus Epinephelus; species Epinephelus lanceolatus. The sequence continues at coordinate 32,774 of NW_027556829.1, read as the reverse complement.
AGTACATGTTTCTGGCTTGGAAACTTGTTTCTGAGTGCTTCTGGACAAAAGTAACAGCCTAAGTGACAACATGCTGTCAAAATGCTTTTCGGGCCCTGAAAACACTAAAAGTGACATGTTGCTGTTTTCTCACCAACTAGTGATGAAAACCACAAGAAACTGCCTTGCTACTATAGACTTCAGCAAAGTACATGTTTCTGGCTTGGAAACTTGTTTCTGAGTGCTTCTGGACCAAAGTAACAGCCTAAGTGACAACATGCTGTCAAAATGCTTTTCGGGCCCTGAAAACACTAAAAGTGACATGTTGCTGTTTTCTGAGCAACTAGTGATGAAAACCACAAGAAACTGCCTTGCTACTATAGACTTCAGCAAAGTACATGTTTCTGGCTTGGAAACTTGTTTCTGAGTGCTTCTGGACAAAAGTAACAGCCTCAGTGACAATATGCTGTCAAAATGCTTTTCGGGCCCTGAAAACACTAAAAGTGACATGTTGCTGTTTTCTGAGCAACTAGTGATGAAAACCACAAGAAACTGCCTTGCTACTATAGACTTCAGCAAAGTACATGTTTCTGGCTTGGAAACTTGTTTCTGAGTGCTTCTGGACAAAAGTAACAGCCTCAGTGACAACATGCTGTCAAAATGCTTTTCGGGCCCTGAAAACACTAAAAGTGACGTGTTGCTGTTTTCTGACGAACTAGTGATGAAAACCACAAGAAACTGCCTTGCTACTATAGACTTCAGCAAAGTACATGTTTCTGGCTTGGAAACTTGTTTCTGAGTGCTTCTGGACAAAAGTAACAGCCTCAGTGACAACATGCTGTCAAAATGCTTTTCGGGCCCTGAAAACACTAAAAGTGACATGTTGCTGTTTTCTGACCAACTAGTGATGAAAACCAGAAGAAACTGCCTTGCTACTGTAGACTTCACCAAAGTACACGTTTCTGGCTTGGAAACTCATTTCTGAGTGCTTCTGGTGAAAAGTAACAGCCTAAGTGACAACATGCTGTCAAAATGCTTTTCGGGCCCTGAAAACACTAAAAGTGACATGTTGCTGTTTTCTGACCAACTAGTGATGAAAACCAGAAGAAACTGCCTTGCTACTGTAGACTTCACCAAAGTACACGTTTCTGGCTTGGAAACTCATTTCTGAGTGCTTCTGGTGAAAAGTAACAGCCTAAGTGACAACATGCTGTCAAAATGCTTTTCGGGCCCTGAAAACACTAAAAGTGACATGTTGCTGTTTTCTGACCAACTAGTGATGAAAACCAGAAGAAACTGCCTTGCTACTGTAGACTTCACCAAAGTACACGTTTCTGGCTTGGAAACTCATTTCTGAGTGCTTCTGGTGAAAAGTAACAGCCTAAGTGACAACATGCTGTCAAAATACTTTTCGGGCCCTGAAAACACTAAAAGTGACATGTTGCTGTTTTCTGACCAACTAGTGATGAAAACCAGAAGAAACTGCCTTGCTACTATAGACTTCACCAAAGTACATGTTTCTGGCTTGGAAACTTGTTTCTGAGTGCTTCTGGTGAAAAGTAACAGCCTAAGTGACAACATGCTGTCAAAATGCTTTTCGGGCCCTGAAAACACTAAAAGTGACATGTTGCTGTTTTCTGACCAACTAGTGATGAAAACCAGAAGAAACTGCCTTGCTACTGTAGACTTCACCAAAGTACATGTTTCTGGCTTGGAAACTTGTTTCTGAGTGCTTCTGGTGAAAAGTAACAGCCTAAGTGACAACATGCTGTCAAAATGCTTTTCGGGCCCTGAAAACACTAAAAGTGACATGTTGCTGTTTTCTGACCAACTAGTGATGAAAACCACAAGAAACTGCCTTGCTACTATAGACTTCAGCAAAGTACATGTTTCTGGCTTGGAAACTTGTTTCTGAGTGCTTCTGGACAAAAGTAACAGCCTCAGTGACAACATGCTGTCAAAATGCTTTTCGGGCCCTGAAAACACTAAAAGTGACATGTTGCTGTTTTCTGACCAACTAGTGATGAAAACCACAAGAAACTGCCTTGCTACTATAGACTTCAGCAAAGTACATGTTTCTGGCTTAGAAACTTGTTTCTGAGTGCTTCTGGACAAAAGTAACAGCCTAAGTGACAACATGCTGTCAAAATGCTTTTCAGGCCCTGAAAACACTAAAAGTGACATGTTGCTGTTTTCTGAGCAACTAGTGATGAAAACCACAAGAAACTGCCTTGCTACTATAGACTTCAGCAAAGTACATGTTTCTGGCTTGGAAACTTGTTTCTGAGTGCTTCTGGACAAAAGTAACAGCCTAAGTGACAACATGCTGTCAAAATGCTTTTCGGGCCCTGAAAACACTAAAAGTGACATGTTGCTGTTTTCTGAGCAACTAGTGATGAAAACCACAAGAAACTGCCTTGCTACTATAGACTTCAGCAAAGTACATGTTTCTGGCTTGGAAACTTGTTTCTGAGTGCTTCTGGACCAAAGTAACAGCCTCAGTGACAACATGCTGTCAAAATGCTTTTCGGGCCCTGAAAACACTAAAAGTGACGTGTTGCTGTTTTCTGACGAACTAGTGATGAAAACCACAAGAAACTGCCTTGCTACTATAGACTTCAGCAAAGTACATGTTTCTGGCTTGGAAACTTGTTTCTGAGTGCTTCTGGACAAAAGTAACAGCCTCAGTGACAACATGCTGTCAAAATGCTTTTCGGGCCCTGAAAACACTAAAAGTGACATGTTGCTGTTTTCTGACCAACTAGTGATGAAAACCAGAAGAAACTGCCTTGCTACTGTAGACTTCACCAAAGTACACGTTTCTGGCTTGGAAACTCATTTCTGAGTGCTTCTGGTGAAAAGTAACAGCCTAAGTGACAACATGCTGTCAAAATGCTTTTCGGGCCCTGAAAACACTAAAAGTGACATGTTGCTGTTTTCTGACCAACTAGTGATGAAAACCAGAAGAAACTGCCTTGCTACTGTAGACTTCACCAAAGTACACGTTTCTGGCTTGGAAACTCATTTCTGAGTGCTTCTGGTGAAAAGTAACAGCCTAAGTGACAACATGCTGTCAAAATACTTTTCGGGCCCTGAAAACACTAAAAGTGACATGTTGCTGTTTTCTGACCAACTAGTGATGAAAACCACAAGAAACTGCCTTGCTACTATAGACTTCACCAAAGTACATGTTTCTGGCTTGGAAACTTGTTTCTGAGTGCTTCTGGTGAAAAGTAACAGCCTAAGTGACAACATGCTGTCAAAATGCTTTTCGGGCCCTGAAAACACTAAAAGTGACATGTTGCTGTTTTCTGACCAACTAGTGATGAAAACCACAAGAAACTGCCTTGCTACTATAGACTTCAGCAAAGTACATGTTTCTGGCTTGGAAACTTGTTTCTGAGTGCTTCTGGACAAAAGTAACAGCCTCAGTGACAACATGCTGTCAAAATGCTTTTCGGGCCCTGAAAACACTAAAAGTGACATGTTGCTGTTTTCTGACCAACTAGTGATGAAAACCACAAGAAACTGCCTTGCTACTATAGACTTCAGCAAAGTACATGTTTCTGGCTTAGAAACTTGTTTCTGAGTGCTTCTGGACAAAAGTAACAGCCTAAGTGACAACATGCTGTCAAAATGCTTTTCAGGCCCTGAAAACACTAAAAGTGACATGTTGCTGTTTTCTGAGCAACTAGTGATGAAAACCACAAGAAACTGCCTTGCTACTATAGACTTCAGCAAAGTACATGTTTCTGGCTTGGAAACTTGTTTCTGAGTGCTTCTGGACAAAAGTAACAGCCTAAGTGACAACATGCTGTCAAAATGCTTTTCGGGCCCTGAAAACACTAAAAGTGACATGTTGCTGTTTTCTGAGCAACTAGTGATGAAAACCACAAGAAACTGCCTTGCTACTATAGACTTCAGCAAAGTACATGTTTCTGGCTTGGAAACTTGTTTCTGAGTGCTTCTGGACCAAAGTAACAGCCTCAGTGACAACATGCTGTCAAAATGCTTTTCGGGCCCTGAAAACACTAAAAGTGACGTGTTGCTGTTTTCTGACGAACTAGTGATGAAAACCACAAGAAACTGCCTTGCTACTATAGACTTCAGCAAAGTACATGTTTCTGGCTTGGAAACTTGTTTCTGAGTGCTTCTGGACAAAAGTAACAGCCTCAGTGACAACATGCTGTCAAAATGCTTTTCGGGCCCTGAAAACACTAAAAGTGACGTGTTGCTGTTTTCTGACGAACTAGTGATGAAAACCACAAGAAACTGCCTTGCTACTATAGACTTCAGCAAAGTACATGTTTCTGGCTTGGAAACTTGTTTCTGAGTGCTTCTGGACAAAAGTAACAGCCTCAGTGACAACATGCTGTCAAAATGCTTTTCGGGCCCTGAAAACACTAAAAGTGACATGTTGCTGTTTTCTGACCAACTAGTGATGAAAACCAGAAGAAACTGCCTTGCTACTGTAGACTTCACCAAAGTACACGTTTCTGGCTTGGAAACTCATTTCTGAGTGCTTCTGGTGAAAAGTAACAGCCTAAGTGACAACATGCTGTCAAAATGCTTTTCGGGCCCTGAAAACACTAAAAGTGACATGTTGCTGTTTTCTGACCAACTAGTGATGAAAACCAGAAGAAACTGCCTTGCTACTGTAGACTTCACCAAAGTACACGTTTCTGGCTTGGAAACTCATTTCTGAGTGCTTCTGGTGAAAAGTAACAGCCTAAGTGACAACATGCTGTCAAAATACTTTTCGGGCCCTGAAAACACTAAAAGTGACATGTTGCTGTTTTCTGACCAACTAGTGATGAAAACCACAAGAAACTGCCTTGCTACTATAGACTTCACCAAAGTACATGTTTCTGGCTTGGAAACTTGTTTCTGAGTGCTTCTGGTGAAAAGTAACAGCCTAAGTGACAACATGCTGTCAAAATGCTTTTCGGGCCCTGAAAACACTAAAAGTGACATGTTGCTGTTTTCTGACCAACTAGTGATGAAAACCAGAAGAAACTGCCTTGCTACTGTAGACTTCACCAAAGTACATGTTTCTGGCTTGGAAACTTGTTTCTGAGTGCTTCTGGTGAAAAGTAACAGCCTAAGTGACAACATGCTGTCAAAATGCTTTTCGGGCCCTGAAAACACTAAAAGTGACATGTTGCTGTTTTCTGACCAACTAGTGATGAAAACCACAAGAAACTGCCTTGCTACTATAGACTTCAGCAAAGTACATGTTTCTGGCTTGGAAACTTGTTTCTGAGTGCTTCTGGACCAAAGTAACAGCCTCAGTGACAACATGCTGTCAAAATGCTTTTCGGGCCCTGAAAACACTAAAAGTGACGTGTTGCTGTTTTCTGACGAACTAGTGATGAAAACCACAAGAAACTGCCTTGCTACTATAGACTTCAGCAAAGTACATGTTTCTGGCTTGGAAACTTGTTTCTGAGTGCTTCTGGACAAAAGTAACAGCCTCAGTGACAATATGCTGTCAAAATGCTTTTCGGGCCCTGAAAACACTAAAAGTGACATGTTGCTGTTTTCTGAGCAACTAGTGATGAAAACCACAAGAAACTGCCTTGCTACTATAGACTTCAGCAAAGTACATGTTTCTGGCTTGGAAACTTGTTTCTGAGTGCTTCTGGACAAAAGTAACAGCCTAAGTGACAACATGCTGTCAAAATGCTTTTCAGGCCCTGAAAACACTAAAAGTGACATGTTGCTGTTTTCTGAGCAACTAGTGATGAAAACCACAAGAAACTGCCTTGCTACTATAGACTTCAGCAAAGTACATGTTTCTGGCTTGGAAACTTGTTTCTGAGTGCTTCTGGACAAAAGTAACAGCCTAAGTGACAACATGCTGTCAAAATGCTTTTCGGGCCCTGAAAACACTAAAAGTGACATGTTGCTGTTTTCTGAGCAACTAGTGATGAAAACCACAAGAAACTGCCTTGCTACTATAGACTTCAGCAAAGTACATGTTTCTGGCTTGGAAACTTGTTTCTGAGTGCTTCTGGACAAAAGTAACAGCCTAAGTGACAACATGCTGTCAAAATGCTTTTCGGGCCCTGAAAACACTAAAAGTGACATGTTGCTGTTTTCTGAGCAACTAGTGATGAAAACCACAAGAAACTGCCTTGCTACTATAGACTTCAGCAAAGTACATGTTTCTGGCTTGGAAACTTGTTTCTGAGTGCTTCTGGACCAAAGTAACAGCCTCAGTGACAACATGCTGTCAAAATGCTTTTCGGGCCCTGAAAACACTAAAAGTGACATGTTGCTGTTTTCTGACCAACTAGTGATGAAAACCACAAGAAACTGCCTTGCTACTATAGACTTCAGCAAAGTACATGTTTCTGGCTTGGAAACTTGTTTCTGAGTGCTTCTGGACCAAAGTAACAGCCTCAGTGACAACATGCTGTCAAAATGCTTTTCGGGCCCTGAAAACACTAAAAGTGACATGTTGCTGTTTTCTGACCAACTAGTGATGAAAACCACAAGAAACTGCCTTGCTACTATAGACTTCAGCAAAGTACATGTTTCTGGCTTGGAAACTTGTTTCTGAGTGCTTCTGGACAAAAGTAACAGCCTAAGTGACAACATGCTGTCAAAATGCTTTTCGGGCCCTGAAAACACTAAAAGTGACATGTTGCTGTTTTCTCACCAACTAGTGATGAAAACCACAAGAAACTGCCTTGCTACTATAGACTTCAGCAAAGTACATGTTTCTGGCTTGGAAACTTGTTTCTGAGTGCTTCTGGACCAAAGTAACAGCCTAAGTGACAACATGCTGTCAAAATGCTTTTCGGGCCCTGAAAACACTAAAAGTGACATGTTGCTGTTTTCTGAGCAACTAGTGATGAAAACCACAAGAAACTGCCTTGCTACTATAGACTTCAGCAAAGTACATGTTTCTGGCTTGGAAACTTGTTTCTGAGTGCTTCTGGACAAAAGTAACAGCCTCAGTGACAATATGCTGTCAAAATGCTTTTCGGGCCCTGAAAACACTAAAAGTGACATGTTGCTGTTTTCTGAGCAACTAGTGATGAAAACCACAAGAAACTGCCTTGCTACTATAGACTTCAGCAAAGTACATGTTTCTGGCTTGGAAACTTGTTTCTGAGTGCTTCTGGACAAAAGTAACAGCCTCAGTGACAATATGCTGTCAAAATGCTTTTCGGGCCCTGAAAACACTAAAAGTGACATGTTGCTGTTTTCTGACCAACTAGTGATGAAAACCACAAGAAACTGCCTTGCTACTATAGACTTCAGCAAAGTACATGTTTCTGGCTTGGAAACTTGTTTCTGAGTGCTTCTGGACAAAAGTAACAGCCTCAGTGACAACATGCTGTCAAAATGCTTTTCGGGCCCTGAAAACACTAAAAGTGACGTGTTGCTGTTTTCTGACGAACTAGTGATGAAAACCACAAGAAACTGCCTTGCTACTATAGACTTCAGCAAAGTACATGTTTCTGGCTTGGAAACTTGTTTCTGAGTGCTTCTGGACAAAAGTAACAGCCTCAGTGACAACATGCTGTCAAAATGCTTTTCGGGCCCTGAAAACACTAAAAGTGACATGTTGCTGTTTTCTGACCAACTAGTGATGAAAACCAGAAGAAACTGCCTTGCTACTGTAGACTTCACCAAAGTACACGTTTCTGGCTTGGAAACTCATTTCTGAGTGCTTCTGGTGAAAAGTAACAGCCTAAGTGACAACATGCTGTCAAAATGCTTTTCGGGCCCTGAAAACACTAAAAGTGACATGTTGCTGTTTTCTGACCAACTAGTGATGAAAACCAGAAGAAACTGCCTTGCTACTGTAGACTTCACCAAAGTACACGTTTCTGGCTTGGAAACTCATTTCTGAGTGCTTCTGGTGAAAAGTAACAGCCTAAGTGACAACATGCTGTCAAAATGCTTTTCGGGCCCTGAAAACACTAAAAGTGACATGTTGCTGTTTTCTGACCAACTAGTGATGAAAACCAGAAGAAACTGCCTTGCTACTGTAGACTTCACCAAAGTACACGTTTCTGGCTTGGAAACTCATTTCTGAGTGCTTCTGGTGAAAAGTAACAGCCTAAGTGACAACATGCTGTCAAAATGCTTTTCGGGCCCTGAAAACACTAAAAGTGACATGTTGCTGTTTTCTGACCAACTAGTGATGAAAACCAGAAGAAACTGCCTTGCTACTGTAGACTTCACCAAAGTACACGTTTCTGGCTTGGAAACTCATTTCTGAGTGCTTCTGGTGAAAAGTAACAGCCTAAGTGACAACATGCTGTCAAAATACTTTTCGGGCCCTGAAAACACTAAAAGTGACATGTTGCTGTTTTCTGACCAACTAGTGATGAAAACCAGAAGAAACTGCCTTGCTACTATAGACTTCACCAAAGTACATGTTTCTGGCTTGGAAACTTGTTTCTGAGTGCTTCTGGTGAAAAGTAACAGCCTAAGTGACAACATGCTGTCAAAATGCTTTTCGGGCCCTGAAAACACTAAAAGTGACATGTTGCTGTTTTCTGACCAACTAGTGATGAAAACCAGAAGAAACTGCCTTGCTACTGTAGACTTCACCAAAGTACATGTTTCTGGCTTGGAAACTTGTTTCTGAGTGCTTCTGGTGAAAAGTAACAGCCTAAGTGACAACATGCTGTCAAAATGCTTTTCGGGCCCTGAAAACACTAAAAGTGACATGTTGCTGTTTTCTGACCAACTAGTGATGAAAACCACAAGAAACTGCCTTGCTACTATAGACTTCAGCAAAGTACATGTTTCTGGCTTGGAAACTTGTTTCTGAGTGCTTCTGGACAAAAGTAACAGCCTCAGTGACAACATGCTGTCAAAATGCTTTTCGGGCCCTGAAAACACTAAAAGTGACATGTTGCTGTTTTCTGACCAACTAGTGATGAAAACCACAAGAAACTGCCTTGCTACTATAGACTTCAGCAAAGTACATGTTTCTGGCTTAGAAACTTGTTTCTGAGTGCTTCTGGACAAAAGTAACAGCCTAAGTGACAACATGCTGTCAAAATGCTTTTCAGGCCCTGAAAACACTAAAAGTGACATGTTGCTGTTTTCTGAGCAACTAGTGATGAAAACCACAAGAAACTGCCTTGCTACTATAGACTTCAGCAAAGTACATGTTTCTGGCTTGGAAACTTGTTTCTGAGTGCTTCTGGACAAAAGTAACAGCCTAAGTGACAACATGCTGTCAAAATGCTTTTCGGGCCCTGAAAACACTAAAAGTGACATGTTGCTGTTTTCTGAGCAACTAGTGATGAAAACCACAAGAAACTGCCTTGCTACTATAGACTTCAGCAAAGTACATGTTTCTGGCTTGGAAACTTGTTTCTGAGTGCTTCTGGACCAAAGTAACAGCCTCAGTGACAACATGCTGTCAAAATGCTTTTCGGGCCCTGAAAACACTAAAAGTGACGTGTTGCTGTTTTCTGACGAACTAGTGATGAAAACCACAAGAAACTGCCTTGCTACTATAGACTTCAGCAAAGTACATGTTTCTGGCTTGGAAACTTGTTTCTGAGTGCTTCTGGACAAAAGTAACAGCCTCAGTGACAACATGCTGTCAAAATGCTTTTCGGGCCCTGAAAACACTAAAAGTGACGTGTTGCTGTTTTCTGACGAACTAGTGATGAAAACCACAAGAAACTGCCTTGCTACTATAGACTTCAGCAAAGTACATGTTTCTGGCTTGGAAACTTGTTTCTGAGTGCTTCTGGACAAAAGTAACAGCCTCAGTGACAACATGCTGTCAAAATGCTTTTCGGGCCCTGAAAACACTAAAAGTGACATGTTGCTGTTTTCTGACCAACTAGTGATGAAAACCAGAAGAAACTGCCTTGCTACTGTAGACTTCACCAAAGTACACGTTTCTGGCTTGGAAACTCATTTCTGAGTGCTTCTGGTGAAAAGTAACAGCCTAAGTGACAACATGCTGTCAAAATGCTTTTCGGGCCCTGAAAACACTAAAAGTGACATGTTGCTGTTTTCTGACCAACTAGTGATGAAAACCAGAAGAAACTGCCTTGCTACTGTAGACTTCACCAAAGTACACGTTTCTGGCTTGGAAACTCATTTCTGAGTGCTTCTGGTGAAAAGTAACAGCCTAAGTGACAACATGCTGTCAAAATACTTTTCGGGCCCTGAAAACACTAAAAGTGACATGTTGCTGTTTTCTGACCAACTAGTGATGAAAACCACAAGAAACTGCCTTGCTACTATAGACTTCACCAAAGTACATGTTTCTGGCTTGGAAACTTGTTTCTGAGTGCTTCTGGTGAAAAGTAACAGCCTAAGTGACAACATGCTGTCAAAATGCTTTTCGGGCCCTGAAAACACTAAAAGTGACATGTTGCTGTTTTCTGACCAACTAGTGATGAAAACCAGAAGAAACTGCCTTGCTACTGTAGACTTCACCAAAGTACATGTTTCTGGCTTGGAAACTTGTTTCTGAGTGCTTCTGGTGAAAAGTAACAGCCTAAGTGACAACATGCTGTCAAAATGCTTTTCGGGCCCTGAAAACACTAAAAGTGACATGTTGCTGTTTTCTGACCAACTAGTGATGAAAACCACAAGAAACTGCCTTGCTACTATAGACTTCAGCAAAGTACATGTTTCTGCTTGGAAACTTGTTTCTGAGTGCTTCTGGACCAAAGTAACAGCCTCAGTGACAACATGCTGTCAAAATGCTTTTCGGGCCCTGAAAACACTAAAAGTGACGTGTTGCTGTTTTCTGACGAACTAGTGATGAAAACCACAAGAAACTGCCTTGCTACTATAGACTTCAGCAAAGTACATGTTTCTGGCTTGGAAACTTGTTTCTGAGTGCTTCTGGACAAAAGTAACAGCCTCAGTGACAATATGCTGTCAAAATGCTTTTCGGGCCCTGAAAACACTAAAAGTGACATGTTGCTGTTTTCTGAGCAACTAGTGATGAAAACCACAAGAAACTGCCTTGCTACTATAGACTTCAGCAAAGTACATGTTTCTGGCTTGGAAACTTGTTTCTGAGTGCTTCTGGACAAAAGTAACAGCCTAAGTGACAACATGCTGTCAAAATGCTTTTCAGGCCCTGAAAACACTAAAAGTGACATGTTGCTGTTTTCTGAGCAACTAGTGATGAAAACCACAAGAAACTGCCTTGCTACTATAGACTTCAGCAAAGTACATGTTTCTGGCTTGGAAACTTGTTTCTGAGTGCTTCTGGACAAAAGTAACAGCCTAAGTGACAACATGCTGTCAAAATGCTTTTCGGGCCCTGAAAACACTAAAAGTGACATGTTGCTGTTTTCTGAGCAACTAGTGATGAAAACCACAAGAAACTGCCTTGCTACTATAGACTTCAGCAAAGTACATGTTTCTGGCTTGGAAACTTGTTTCTGAGTGCTTCTGGACAAAAGTAACAGCCTAAGTGACAACATGCTGTCAAAATGCTTTTCGGGCCCTGAAAACACTAAAAGTGACATGTTGCTGTTTTCTGAGCAACTAGTGATGAAAACCACAAGAAACTGCCTTGCTACTATAGACTTCAGCAAAGTACATGTTTCTGGCTTGGAAACTTGTTTCTGAGTGCTTCTGGACAAAAGTAACAGCCTCAGTGACAATATGCTGTCAAAATGCTTTTCGGGCCCTGAAAACACTAAAAGTGACATGTTGCTGTTTTCTGAGCAACTAGTGATGAAAACCACAAGAAACTGCCTTGCTACTATAGACTTCAGCAAAGTACATGTTTCTGGCTTGGAAACTTGTTTCTGAGTGCTTCTGGACAAAAGTAACAGCCTCAGTGACAATATGCTGTCAAAATGCTTTTCGGGCCCTGAAAACACTAAAAGTGACATGTTGCTGTTTTCTGAGCAACTAGTGATGAAAACCACAAGAAACTGCCTTGCTACTATAGACTTCAGCAAAGTACATGTTTCTGGCTTGGAAACTTGTTTCTGAGTGCTTCTGGACAAAAGTAACAGCCTCAGTGACAACATGCTGTCAAAATGCTTTTCGGGCCCTGAAAACACTAAAAGTGACGTGTTGCTGTTTTCTGACGAACTAGTGATGAAAACCACAAGAAACTGCCTTGCTACTATAGACTTCAGCAAAGTACATGTTTCTGGCTTGGAAACTTGTTTCTGAGTGCTTCTGGACAAAAGTAACAGCCTCAGTGACAACATGCTGTCAAAATGCTTTTCGGGCCCTGAAAACACTAAAAGTGACATGTTGCTGTTTTCTGACCAACTAGTGATGAAAACCAGAAGAAACTGCCTTGCTACTGTAGACTTCACCAAAGTACACGTTTCTGGCTTGGAAACTCATTTCTGAGTGCTTCTGGTGAAAAGTAACAGCCTAAGTGACAACATGCTGTCAAAATGCTTTTCGGGCCCTGAAAACACTAAAAGTGACATGTTGCTGTTTTCTGACCAACTAGTGATGAAAACCAGAAGAAACTGCCTTGCTACTGTAGACTTCACCAAAGTACACGTTTCTGGCTTGGAAACTCATTTCTGAGTGCTTCTGGTGAAAAGTAACAGCCTAAGTGACAACATGCTGTCAAAATGCTTTTCGGGCCCTGAAAACACTAAAAGTGACATGTTGCTGTTTTCTGACCAACTAGTGATGAAAACCAGAAGAAACTGCCTTGCTACTGTAGACTTCACCAAAGTACACGTTTCTGGCTTGGAAACTCATTTCTGAGTGCTTCTGGTGAAAAGTAACAGCCTAAGTGACAACATGCTGTCAAAATGCTTTTCGGGCCCTGAAAACACTAAAAGTGACATGTTGCTGTTTTCTGACCAACTAGTGATGAAAACCAGAAGAAACTGCCTTGCTACTGTAGACTTCACCAAAGTACACGTTTCTGGCTTGGAAACTCATTTCTGAGTGCTTCTGGTGAAAAGTAACAGCCTAAGTGACAACATGCTGTCAAAATACTTTTCGGGCCCTGAAAACACTAAAAGTGACATGTTGCTGTTTTCTGACCAACTAGTGATGAAAACCAGAAGAAACTGCCTTGCTACTATAGACTTCACCAAAGTACATGTTTCTGGCTTGGAAACTTGTTTCTGAGTGCTTCTGGTGAAAAGTAACAGCCTAAGTGACAACATGCTGTCAAAATGCTTTTCGGGCCCTGAAAACACTAAAAGTGACATGTTGCTGTTTTCTGACCAACTAGTGATGAAAACCAGAAGAAACTGCCTTGCTACTGTAGACTTCACCAAAGTACATGTTTCTGGCTTGGAAACTTGTTTCTGAGTGCTTCTGGTGAAAAGTAACAGCCTAAGTGACAACATGCTGTCAAAATGCTTTTCGGGCCCTGAAAACACTAAAAGTGACATGTTGCTGTTTTCTGACCAACTAGTGATGAAAACCACAAGAAACTGCCTTGCTACTATAGACTTCAGCAAAGTACATGTTTCTGGCTTGGAAACTTGTTTCTGAGTGCTTCTGGACAAAAGTAACAGCCTCAGTGACAACATGCTGTCAAAATGCTTTTCGGGCCCTGAAAACACTAAAAGTGACATGTTGCTGTTTTCTGACCAACTAGTGATGAAAACCACAAGAAACTGCCTTGCTACTATAGACTTCAGCAAAGTACATGTTTCTGGCTTAGAAACTTGTTTCTGAGTGCTTCTGGACAAAAGTAACAGCCTAAGTGACAACATGCTGTCAAAATGCTTTTCAGGCCCTGAAAACACTAAAAGTGACATGTTGCTGTTTTCTGAGCAACTAGTGATGAAAACCACAAGAAAACTGCCTTGCTACTATAGACTTCAGCAAAGTACATGTTTCTGGCTTGGAAACTTGTTTCTGAGTGCTTCTGGACAAAAGTAACAGCCTAAGTGACAACATGCTGTCAAAATGCTTTTCGGGCCCTGAAAACACTAAAAGTGACATGTTGCTGTTTTCTGAGCAACTAGTGATGAAAACCACAAGAAACTGCCTTGCTACTATAGACTTCAGCAAAGTACATGTTTCTGGCTTGGAAACTTGTTTCTGAGTGCTTCTGGACCAAAGTAACAGCCTCAGTGACAACATGCTGTCAAAATGCTTTTCGGGCCCTGAAAACACTAAAAGTGACGTGTTGCTGTTTTCTGACGAACTAGTGATGAAAACCACAAGAAACTGCCTTGCTACTATAGACTTCAGCAAAGTACATGTTTCTGGCTTGGAAACTTGTTTCTGAGTGCTTCTGGACAAAAGTAACAGCCTCAGTGACAACATGCTGTCAAAATGCTTTTCGGGCCCTGAAAACACTAAAAGTGACATGTTGCTGTTTTCTGACCAACTAGTGATGAAAACCAGAAGAAACTGCCTTGCTACTGTAGACTTCACCAAAGTACACGTTTCTGGCTTGGAAACTCATTTTCTGAGTGCTTCTGGTGAAAAGTAACAGCCTAAGTGACAACATGCTGTCAAAATGCTTTTCGGGCCCTGAAAACACTAAAAGTGACATGTTGCTGTTTTCTGACCAACTAGTGATGAAAACCAGAAGAAACTGCCTTGCTACTGTAGACTTCACCAAAGTACACGTTTCTGGCTTGGAAACTCATTTCTGAGTGCTTCTGGTGAAAAGTAACAGCCTAAGTGACAACATGCTGTCAAAATACTTTTCGGGCCCTAAACACTAAAAGTGACATGTTGCTGTTTTCTGACCAACTAGTGATGAAAACCAGAAGAAACTGCCTTGCTACTATAGACTTCACCAAAGTACATGTTTCTGGCTTGGAAACTTGTTTCTGAGTGCTTCTGGTGAAAAGTAACAGCCTAAGTGACAACATGCTGTCAAAATGCTTTTCGGGCCCTGAAAACACTAAAAGTGACATGTTGCTGTTTTCTGACCAACTAGTGATGAAAACCAGAAGAAACTGCCTTGCTACTGTAGACTTCACCAAAGTACATGTTTCTGGCTTGGAAACTTGTTTCTGAGTGCTTCTGGTGAAAAGTAACAGCCTAAGTGACAACATGCTGTCAAAATGCTTTTCGGGCCCTGAAAACACTAAAAGTGACATGTTGCTGTTTTCTGACCAACTAGTGATGAAAACCACAAGAAACTGCCTTGCTACTATAGACTTCAGCAAAGTACATGTTTCTGGCTTGGAAACTTGTTTCTGAGTGCTTCTGGACAAAAGTAACAGCCTCAGTGACAACATGCTGTCAAAATGCTTTTCGGGCCCTGAAAACACTAAAAGTGACATGTTGCTGTTTTCTGACCAACTAGTGATGAAAACCACAAGAAACTGCCTTGCTACTATAGACTTCAGCAAAGTACATGTTTCTGGCTTGGAAACTTGTTTCTGAGTGCTTCTGGACAAAAGTAACAGCCTAAGTGACAACATGCTGTCAAAATGCTTTTCAGGCCCTGAAAACACTAAAAGTGACATGTTGCTGTTTTCTGAGCAACTAGTGATGAAAACCACAAGAAACTGCCTTGCTACTATAGACTTCAGCAAAGTACATGTTTCTGGCTTGGAAACTTGTTTCTGAGTGCTTCTGGACAAAAGTAACAGCCTAAGTGACAACATGCTGTCAAAATGCTTTTCGGGCCCTGAAAACACTAAAAGTGACATGTTGCTGTTTTCTGACCAACTAGTGATGAAAACCACAAGAAACTGCCTTGCTACTATAGACTTCAGCAAAGTACATGTTTCTGGCTTGGAAACTTGTTTCTGAGTGCTTCTGGACCAAAGTAACAGCCTCAGTGACAACATGCTGTCAAAATGCTTTTCGGGCCCTGAAAACACTAAAAGTGACGTGTTGCTGTTTTCTGACGAACTAGTGATGAAAACCACAAGAAACTGCCTTGCTACTATAGACTTCAGCAAAGTACATGTTTCTGGCTTGGAAACTTGTTTCTGAGTGCTTCTGGACAAAAGTAACAGCCTCAGTGACAACATGCTGTCAAAATGCTTTTCGGGCCCTGAAAACACTAAAAGTGACATGTTGCTGTTTTCTGACCAACTAGTGATGAAAACCAGAAGAAACTGCCTTGCTACTGTAGACTTCACCAAAGTACACGTTTCTGGCTTGGAAACTCATTTCTGAGTGCTTCTGGTGAAAAGTAACAGCCTAAGTGACAACATGCTGTCAAAATGCTTTTCGGGCCCTGAAAACACTAAAAGTGACATGTTGCTGTTTTCTGACCAACTAGTGATGAAAACCAGAAGAAACTGCCTTGCTACTGTAGACTTCACCAAAGTACACGTTTCTGTCTTGGAAACTCATTTCTGAGTGCTTCTGGTGAAAAGTAACAGCCTAAGTGACAACATGCTGTCAAAATGCTTTTCGGGCCCTGAAAACACTAAAAGTGACATGTTGCTGTTTTCTGACCAACTAGTGATGAAAACCAGAAGAAACTGCCTTGCTACTATAGACTTCACCAAAGTACATGTTTCTGGCTTGGAAACTCATTTCTGAGTGCTTCTGGTGAAAAGTAACAGCCTAAGTGACAACATGCTGTCAAAATGCTTTTCGGGCCCTGAAAACACTAAAAGTGACATGTTGCTGTTTTCTGACCAACTAGTGATGAAAACCAGAAGAAACTGCCTTGCTACTGTAGACTTCACCAAAGTACACGTTTCTGGCTTGGAAACTCATTTCTGAGTGCTTCTGGTGAAAAGTAACAGCCTAAGTGACAACATGCTGTCAAAATGCTTTTCGGGCCCTGAAAACACTAAAAGTGACATGTTGCTGTTTTCTGACCAACTAGTGATGAAAACCAGAAGAAACTGCCTTGCTACTGTAGACTTCACCAAAGTACACGTTTCTGGCTTGGAAACTCATTTCTGAGTGCTTCTGGTGAAAAGTAACAGCCTAAGTGACAACATGCTGTCAAAATGCTTTTCGGGCCCTGAAAACACTAAAAGTGACATGTTGCTGTTTTCTGACCAACTAGTGATGAAAACCAGAAGAAACTGCCTTGCTACTGTAGACTTCACCAAAGTACACGTTTCTGGCTTGGAAACTCATTTCTGAGTGCTTCTGGTGAAAAGTAACAGCCTAAGTGACAACATGCTGTCAAAATGCTTTTCGGGCCCTGAAAACACTAAAAGTGACATGTTGCTGTTTTCTGACCAACTAGTGATGAAAACCACAAGAAACTGCCTTGCTACTATAGACTTCAGCAAAGTACATGTTTCTGGCTTGGAAACTTGTTTCTGAGTGCTTCTGGACAAAAGTAACAGCCTCAGTGACAACATGCTGTCAAAATGCTTTTCGGGCCCTGAAAACACTAAAAGTGACATGTTGCTGTTTTCTGACCAACTAGTGATGAAAACCAGAAGAAACTGCCTTGCTACTGTAGACTTCACCAAAGTACACGTTTCTGGCTTGGAAACTCATTTCTGAGTGCTTCTGGTGAAAAGTAACAGCCTAAGTGACAACATGCTGTCAAAATGCTTTTCGGGCCCTGAAAACACTAAAAGTGACATGTTGCCTGTTTCTGACCAACTAGTGATGAAAACCAGAAGAAACTGCCTTGCTACTGTAGACTTCACCAAAGTACACGTTTCTGTCTTGGAAACTCATTTCTGAGTGCTTCTGGTGAAAAGTAACAGCCTAAGTGACAACATGCTGTCAAAATGCTTTTCGGGCCCTGAAAACACTAAAAGTGACATGTTGCTGTTTTCTGACCAACTAGTGATGAAAACCAGAAGAAACTGCCTTGCTACTATAGACTTCACCAAAGTACATGTTTCTGGCTTGGAAACTCATTTCTGAGTGCTTCTGGTGAAAAGTAACAGCCTAAGTGACAACATGCTGTCAAAATGCTTTTCGGGCCCTGAAAACACTAAAAGTGACATGTTGCTGTTTTCTGACCAACTAGTGATGAAAACCAGAAGAAACTGCCTTGCTACTGTAGACTTCACCAAAGTACACGTTTCTGGCTTGGAAACTCATTTCTGAGTGCTTCTGGTGAAAAGTAACAGCCTAAGTGACAACATGCTGTCAAAATGCTTTTCGGGCCCTGAAAACACTAAAAGTGACATGTTGCTGTTTTCTGACCAACTAGTGATGAAAACCAGAAGAAACTGCCTTGCTACTGTAGACTTCACCAAAGTACACGTTTCTGGCTTGGAAACTCATTTCTGAGTGCTTCTGGTGAAAAGTAACAGCCTAAGTGACAACATGCTGTCAAAATGCTTTTCGGGCCCTGAAAACACTAAAAGTGACATGTTGCTGTTTTCTGACCAACTAGTGATGAAAACCAGAAGAAACTGCCTTGCTACTGTAGACTTCACCAAAGTACACGTTTCTGGCTTGGAAACTCATTTCTGAGTGCTTCTGGTGAAAAGTAACAGCCTAAGTGACAACATGCTGTCAAAATGCTTTTCGGGCCCTGAAAACACTAAAAGTGACATGTTGCTGTTTTCTGACCAACTAGTGATGAAAACCACAAGAAACTGCCTTGCTACTATAGACTTCAGCAAAGTACATGTTTCTGGCTTGGAAACTTGTTTCTGAGTGCTTCTGGACAAAAGTAACAGCCTCAGTGACAACATGCTGTCAAAATGCTTTTCGGGCCCTGAAAACACTAAAAGTGACATGTTGCTGTTTTCTGACCAACTAGTGATGAAAACCACAAGAAACTGCCTTGCTACTATAGACTTCAGCAAAGTACATGTTTCTGGCTTGGAAACTTGTTTCTGAGTGCTTCTGGACAAAAGTAACAGCCTAAGTGACAACATGCTGTCAAAATGCTTTTCAGGCCCTGAAAACACTAAAAGTGACATGTTGCTGTTTTCTGAGCAACTAGTGATGAAAACCACAAGAAACTGCCTTGCTACTATAGACTTCAGCAAAGTACATGTTTCTGGCTTGGAAACTTGTTTCTGAGTGCTTCTGGACAAAAGTAACAGCCTAAGTGACAACATGCTGTCAAAATGCTTTTCGGGCCCTGAAAACACTAAAAGTGACATGTTGCTGTTTTCTGAGCAACTAGTGATGAAAACCACAAGAAACTGCCTTGCTACTATAGACTTCAGCAAAGTACATGTTTCTGGCTTGGAAACTTGTTTCTGAGTGCTTCTGGACAAAAGTAACAGCCTAAGTGACAACATGCTGTCAAAATGCTTTTCAGGCCCTGAAAACACTAAAAGTGACATGTTGCTGTTTTCTGACCAACTAGTGATGAAAACCAGAAGAAACTGCCTTGCTACTGTAGACTTCACCAAAGTACACGTTTCTGTCTTGGAAACTCATTTCTGAGTGCTTCTGGTGAAAAGTAACAGCCTAAGTGACAACATGCTGTCAAAATGCTTTTCGGGCCCTGAAAACACTAAAAGTGACATGTTGCTGTTTTCTGACCAACTAGTGATGAAAACCACAAGAAACTGCCTTGCTACTATAGACTTCAGCAAAGTACATGTTTCTGGCTTGGAAACTTGTTTCTGAGTGCTTCTGGACAAAAGTAACAGCCTCAGTGACAACATGCTGTCAAAATGCTTTTCGGGCCCTGAAAACACTAAAAGTGACATGTTGCTGTTTTCTGAGCAACTAGTGATGAAAACCACAAGAAACTGCCTTGCTACTATAGACTTCAGCAAAGTACATGTTTCTGGCTTGGAAACTCGTTTCTGAGTGCTTCTGGACAAAAGTAACAGCCTAAGTGACAACATGCTGTCAAAATGCTTTTCAGGCCCTGAAAACACTAAAAGTGACATGTTGCTGTTTTCTGAGCAACTAGTGATGAAAACCACAAGAAACTGCCTTGCTACTATAGACTTCAGCAAAGTACATGTTTCTGGCTTGGAAACTCGTTTCTGAGTGCTTCTGGACAAAAGTAACAGCCTAAGTGACAACATGCTGTCAAAATGCTTTTCGGGCCCTGAAAACACTAAAAGTGACATGTTGCTGTTTTCTGAGCAACTAGTGATGAAAACCACAAGAAACTGCCTTGCTACTATAGACTTCAGCAAAGTACATGTTTCTGGCTTGGAAACTTGTTTCTGAGTGCTTCTGGACAAAAGTAACAGCCTAAGTGACAACATGCTGTCAAAATGCTTTTCGGGCCCTGAAAACACTAAAAGTGACATGTTGCTGTTTTCTGAGCAACTAGTGATGAAAACCACAAGAAACTGCCTTGCTACTATAGACTTCAGCAAAGTACATGTTTCTGGCTTGGAAACTTGTTTCTGAGTGCTTCTGGACCAAAGTAACAGCCTCAGTGACAACATGCTGTCAAAATGCTTTTCGGGCCCTGAAAACACTAAAAGTGACATGTTGCTGTTTTCTGACCAACTAGTGATGAAAACCACAAGAAACTGCCTTGCTACTATAGACTTCAGCAAAGTACATGTTTCTGGCTTGGAAACTTGTTTCTGAGTGCTTCTGGACCAAAGTAACAGCCTCAGTGACAACATGCTGTCAAAAATGCTTTTCGGGCCCTGAAAACACTAAAAGTGACATGTTGCTGTTTTCTGACCAACTAGTGATGAAAACCACAAGAAACTGCCTTGCTACTATAGACTTCAGCAAAGTACATGTTTCTGGCTTGGAAACTTGTTTCTGAGTGCTTCTGGACAAAAGTAACAGCCTAAGTGACAACATGCTGTCAAAATGCTTTTCGGGCCCTGAAAACACTAAAAGTGACATGTTGCTGTTTTCTCACCAACTAGTGATGAAAACCACAAGAAACTGCCTTGCTACTATAGACTTCAGCAAAGTACATGTTTCTGGCTTGGAAACTTGTTTCTGAGTGCTTCTGGACCAAAGTAACAGCCTAAGTGACAACATGCTGTCAAAATGCTTTTCGGGCCCTGAAAACACTAAAAGTGACATGTTGCTGTTTTCTGAGCAACTAGTGATGAAAACCACAAGAAACTGCCTTGCTACTATAGACTTCAGCAAAGTACATGTTTCTGGCTTGGAAACTTGTTTCTGAGTGCTTCTGGACAAAAGTAACAGCCTCAGTGACAACATGCTGTCAAAATGCTTTTCGGGCCCTGAAAACACTAAAAGTGACATGTTGCTGTTTTCTGAGCAACTAGTGATGAAAACCACAAGAAACTGCCTTGCTACTATAGACTTCAGCAAAGTACATGTTTCTGGCTTGGAAACTTGTTTCTGAGTGCTTCTGGACAAAAGTAACAGCCTCAGTGACAATATGCTGTCAAAATGCTTTTCGGGCCCTGAAAACACTAAAAGTGACATGTTGCTGTTTTCTGAGCAACTAGTGATGAAAACCACAAGAAACTGCCTTGCTACTATAGACTTCAGCAAAGTACATGTTTCTGGCTTGGAAACTTGTTTCTGAGTGCTTCTGGACAAAAGTAACAGCCTAAGTGACAACATGCTGTCAAAATGCTTTTCGGGCCCTGAAAACACTAAAAGTGACATGTTGCTGTTTTCTGAGCAACTAGTGATGAAAACCACAAGAAACTGCCTTGCTACTATAGACTTCAGCAAAGTACATGTTTCTGGCTTGGAAACTTGTTTCTGAGTGCTTCTGGACAAAAGTAACAGCCTAAGTGACAACATGCTGTCAAAATGCTTTTCGGGCCCTGAAAACACTAAAAGTGACATGTTGCTGTTTTCTGAGCAACTAGTGATGAAAACCACAAGAAACTGCCTTGCTACTATAGACTTCAGCAAAGTACATGTTTCTGGCTTGGAAACTTGTTTCTGAGTGCTTCTGGACAAAAGTAACAGCCTAAGTGACAACATGCTGTCAAAATGCTTTTCGGGCCCTGAAAACACTAAAAGTGACATGTTGCTGTTTTCTGAGCAACTAGTGATGAAAACCACAAGAAACTGCCTTGCTACTATAGACTTCAGCAAAGTACATGTTTCTGGCTTGGAAACTTGTTTCTGAGTGCTTCTGGACCAAAGTAACAGCCTCAGTGACAACATGCTGTCAAAATGCTTTTCGGGCCCTGAAAACACTAAAAGTGACATGTTGCTGTTTTCTGACCAACTAGTGATGAAAACCACAAGAAACTGCCTTGCTACTATAGACTTCAGCAAAGTACATGTTTCTGGCTTGGAAACTTGTTTCTGAGTGCTTCTGGACCAAAGTAACAGCCTCAGTGACAACATGCTGTCAAAATGCTTTTCGGGCCCTGAAAACACTAAAAGTGACATGTTGCTGTTTTCTGACCAACTAGTGATGAAAACCACAAGAAACTGCCTTGCTACTATAGACTTCAGCAAAGTACATGTTTCTGGCTTGGAAACTTGTTTCTGAGTGCTTCTGGACAAAAGTAACAGCCTCAGTGACAACATGCTGTCAAAATGCTTTTCGGGCCCTGAAAACACTAAAAGTGACATGTTGCTGTTTTCTGACCAACTAGTGATGAAAACCAGAAGAAACTGCCTTGCTACTGTAGACTTCACCAAAGTACATGTTTCTGGCTTGGAAACTTGTTTCTGAGTGCTTCTGGTGAAAAGTAACAGCCTAAGTGACAACATGCTGTCAAAATGCTTTTCGGGCCCTGAAAACACTAAAAGTGACATGTTGCTGTTTTCTGACCAACTAGTGATGAAACCAGAAGAAACTGCCTTGCTACTGTAGACTTCACCAAAGTACATGTTTCTGGCTTGGAAACTTGTTTCTGAGTGCTTCTGGTGAAAAGTAACAGCCTAAGTGACAACATGCTGTCAAAATGCTTTTCGGGCCCTGAAAACACTAAAAGTGACATGTTGCTGTTTTCTGACCAACTAGTGATGAAAACCACAAGAAACTGCCTTGCTACTATAGACTTCAGCAAAGTACATGTTTCTGGCTTGGAAACTTGTTTCTGAGTGCTTCTGGACAAAAGTAACAGCCTCAGTGACAACATGCTGTCAAAATGCTTTTCGGGCCCTGAAAACACTAAAAGTGACATGTTGCTGTTTTCTGACCAACTAGTGATGAAAACCACAAGAAACTGCCTTGCTACTATAGACTTCAGCAAAGTACATGTTTCTGGCTTAGAAACTTGTTTCTGAGTGCTTCTGGACAAAAGTAACAGCCTAAGTGACAACATGCTGTCAAAATGCTTTTCAGGCCCTGAAAACACTAAAAGTGACATGTTGCTGTTTTCTGAGCAACTAGTGATGAAAACCACAAGAAACTGCCTTGCTACTATAGACTTCAGCAAAGTACATGTTTCTGGCTTGGAAACTTGTTTCTGAGTGCTTCTGGACAAAAGTAACAGCCTAAGTGACAACATGCTGTCAAAATGCTTTTCGGGCCCTGAAAACACTAAAAGTGACATGTTGCTGTTTTCTGAGCAACTAGTGATGAAAACCACAAGAAACTGCCTTGCTACTATAGACTTCAGCAAAGTACATGTTTCTGGCTTGGAAACTTGTTTCTGAGTGCTTCTGGACCAAAGTAACAGCCTCAGTGACAACATGCTGTCAAAATGCTTTTCGGGCCCTGAAAACACTAAAAGTGACGTGTTGCTGTTTTCTGACGAACTAGTGATGAAAACCACAAGAAACTGCCTTGCTACTATAGACTTCAGCAAAGTACATGTTTCTGGCTTGGAAACTTGTTTCTGAGTGCTTCTGGACAAAAGTAACAGCCTCAGTGACAACATGCTGTCAAAATGCTTTTCGGGCCCTGAAAACACTAAAAGTGACATGTTGCTGTTTTCTGACCAACTAGTGATGAAAACCAGAAGAAACTGCCTTGCTACTGTAGACTTCACCAAAGTACACGTTTCTGGCTTGGAAACTCATTTCTGAGTGCTTCTGGTGAAAAGTAACAGCCTAAGTGACAACATGCTGTCAAAATGCTTTTCGGGCCCTGAAAACACTAAAAGTGACATGTTGCTGTTTTCTGACCAACTAGTGATGAAAACCAGAAGAAACTGCCTTGCTACTGTAGACTTCAGCAAAGTACATGTTTCTGGCTTGGAAACTTGTTTCTGAGTGCTTCTGGACAAAAGTAACAGCCTAAGTGACAACATGCTGTCAAAATGCTTTTCAGGCCCTGAAAACACTAAAAGTGACATGTTGCTGTTTTCTGAGCAACTAGTGATGAAAACCACAAGAAACTGCCTTGCTACTATAGACTTCAGCAAAGTACATGTTTCTGGCTTGGAACTTGTTTCTGAGTGCTTCTGGACAAAAGTAACAGCCTAAGTGACAACATGCTGTCAAAATGCTTTTCGGGCCCTGAAAACACTAAAAGTGACATGTTGCTGTTTTCTGACCAACTAGTGATGAAAACCACAAGAAACTGCCTTGCTACTATAGACTTCAGCAAAGTACATGTTTCTGGCTTGGAAACTTGTTTCTGAGTGCTTCTGGACCAAAGTAACAGCCTCAGTGACAACATGCTGTCAAAATGCTTTTCGGGCCCTGAAAACACTAAAAGTGACGTGTTGCTGTTTTCTGACGAACTAGTGATGAAAACCACAAGAAACTGCCTTGCTACTATAGACTTCAGCAAAGTACATGTTTCTGGCTTGGAAACTTGTTTCTGAGTGCTTCTGGACAAAAGTAACAGCCTCAGTGACAACATGCTGTCAAAATGCTTTTCGGGCCCTGAAAACACTAAAAGTGACATGTTGCTGTTTTCTGACCAACTAGTGATGAAAACCAGAAGAAACTGCCTTGCTACTGTAGACTTCACCAAAGTACACGTTTCTGGCTTGGAAACTCATTTCTGAGTGCTTCTGGTGAAAAGTAACAGCCTAAGTGACAACATGCTGTCAAAATGCTTTTCGGGCCCTGAAAACACTAAAAGTGACATGTTGCTGTTTTCTGACCAACTAGTGATGAAAACCAGAAGAAACTGCCTTGCTACTGTAGACTTCACCAAAGTACACGTTTCTGTCTTGGAAACTCATTTCTGAGTGCTTCTGGTGAAAAGTAACAGCCTAAGTGACAACATGCTGTCAAAATGCTTTTCGGGCCCTGAAAACACTAAAAGTGACATGTTGCTGTTTTCTGACCAACTAGTGATGAAAACCAGAAGAAACTGCCTTGCTACTATAGACTTCACCAAAGTACATGTTTCTGGCTTGGAAACTCATTTCTGAGTGCTTCTGGTGAAAAGTAACAGCCTAAGTGACAACATGCTGTCAAAATGCTTTTCGGGCCCTGAAAACACTAAAAGTGACATGTTGCTGTTTTCTGACCAACTAGTGATGAAAACCAGAAGAAACTGCCTTGCTACTGTAGACTTCACCAAAGTACACGTTTCTGGCTTGGAAACTCATTTCTGAGTGCTTCTGGTGAAAAGTAACAGCCTAAGTGACAACATGCTGTCAAAATGCTTTTCGGGCCCTGAAAACACTAAAAGTGACATGTTGCTGTTTTCTGACCAACTAGTGATGAAAACCAGAAGAAACTGCCTTGCTACTGTAGACTTCACCAAAGTACACGTTTCTGGCTTGGAAACTCATTTCTGAGTGCTTCTGGTGAAAAGTAACAGCCTAAGTGACAACATGCTGTCAAAATGCTTTTCGGGCCCTGAAAACACTAAAAGTGACATGTTGCTGTTTTCTGACCAACTAGTGATGAAAACCAGAAGAAACTGCCTTGCTACTGTAGACTTCACCAAAGTACACGTTTCTGCTTGGAAACTCATTTCTGAGTGCTTCTGGTGAAAAGTAACAGCCTAAGTGACAACATGCTGTCAAAATGCTTTTCGGGCCCTGAAAACACTAAAAGTGACATGTTGCTGTTTTCTGACCAACTAGTGATGAAAACCACAAGAAACTGCCTTGCTACTATAGACTTCAGCAAAGTACATGTTTCTGGCTTGGAAACTTGTTTCTGAGTGCTTCTGGACAAAAGTAACAGCCTCAGTGACAACATGCTGTCAAAATGCTTTTCGGGCCCTGAAAACACTAAAAGTGACATGTTGCTGTTTTCTGACCAACTAGTGATGAAAACCAGAAGAAACTGCCTTGCTACTGTAGACTTCACCAAAGTACACGTTTCTGGCTTGGAAACTCATTTCTGAGTGCTTCTGGTGAAAAGTAACAGCCTAAGTGACAACATGCTGTCAAAATGCTGTTCGGGCCCTGAAAACACTAAAAGTGACATGTTGCTGTTTTCTGACCAACTAGTGATGAAAACCAGAAGAAACTGCCTTGCTACTGTAGACTTCACCAAAGTACACGTTTCTGTCTTGGAAACTCATTTCTGAGTGCTTCTGGTGAAAAGTAACAGCCTAAGTGACAACATGCTGTCAAAATGCTTTTCGGGCCCTGAAAACACTAAAAGTGACATGTTGCTGTTTTCTGACCAACTAGTGATGAAAACCAGAAGAAACTGCCTTGCTACTATAGACTTCACCAAAGTACATGTTTCTGGCTTGGAAACTCATTTCTGAGTGCTTCTGGTGAAAAGTAACAGCCTAAGTGACAACATGCTGTCAAAATGCTTTTCGGGCCCTGAAAACACTAAAAGTGACATGTTGCTGTTTTCTGACCAACTAGTGATGAAAACCAGAAGAAACTGCCTTGCTACTGTAGACTTCACCAAAGTACACGTTTCTGGCTTGGAAACTCATTTCTGAGTGCTTCTGGTGAAAAGTAACAGCCTAAGTGACAACATGCTGTCAAAATGCTTTTCGGGCCCTGAAAACACTAAAAGTGACATGTTGCTGTTTTCTGACCAACTAGTGATGAAAACCAGAAGAAACTGCCTTGCTACTGTAGACTTCACCAAAGTACACGTTTCTGGCTTGGAAACTCATTTCTGAGTGCTTCTGGTGAAAAGTAACAGCCTAAGTGACAACATGCTGTCAAAATGCTTTTCGGGCCCTGAAAACACTAAAAGTGACATGTTGCTGTTTTCTGACCAACTAGTGATGAAAACCAGAAGAAACTGCCTTGCTACTGTAGACTTCACCAAAGTACACGTTTCTGGCTTGGAAACTCATTTCTGAGTGCTTCTGGTGAAAAGTAACAGCCTAAGTGACAACATGCTGTCAAAATGCTTTTCGGGCCCTGAAAACACTAAAAGTGACATGTTGCTGTTTTCTGACCAACTAGTGATGAAAACCACAAGAAACTGCCTTGCTACTATAGACTTCAGCAAAGTACATGTTTCTGGCTTGGAAACTTGTTTCTGAGTGCTTCTGGACAAAAGTAACAGCCTCAGTGACAACATGCTGTCAAAATGCTTTTCGGGCCCTGAAAACACTAAAAGTGACATGTTGCTGTTTTCTGACCAACTAGTGATGAAAACCACAAGAAACTGCCTTGCTACTATAGACTTCAGCAAAGTACATGTTTCTGGCTTGGAAACTTGTTTCTGAGTGCTTCTGGACAAAAGTAACAGCCTAAGTGACAACATGCTGTCAAAATGCTTTTCAGGCCCTGAAAACACTAAAAGTGACATGTTGCTGTTTTCTGAGCAACTAGTGATGAAAACCACAAGAAACTGCCTTGCTACTATAGACTTCAGCAAAGTACATGTTTCTGGCTTGGAAACTTGTTTCTGAGTGCTTCTGGACAAAAGTAACAGCCTAAGTGACAACATGCTGTCAAAATGCTTTTCGGGCCCTGAAAACACTAAAAGTGACATGTTGCTGTTTTCTGAGCAACTAGTGATGAAAACCACAAGAAACTGCCTTGCTACTATAGACTTCAGCAAAGTACATGTTTCTGGCTTGGAAACTTGTTTCTGAGTGCTTCTGGACAAAAGTAACAGCCTAAGTGACAACATGCTGTCAAAATGCTTTTCAGGCCCTGAAAACACTAAAAGTGACATGTTGCTGTTTTCTGACCAACTAGTGATGAAAACCAGAAGAAACTGCCTTGCTACTGTAGACTTCACCAAAGTACACGTTTCTGTCTTGGAAACTCATTTCTGAGTGCTTCTGGTGAAAAGTAACAGCCTAAGTGACAACATGCTGTCAAAATGCTTTTCGGGCCCTGAAAACACTAAAAGTGACATGTTGCTGTTTTCTGACCAACTAGTGATGAAAACCACAAGAAACTGCCTTGCTACTATAGACTTCAGCAAAGTACATGTTTCTGGCTTGGAAACTTGTTTCTGAGTGCTTCTGGACAAAAGTAACAGCCTCAGTGACAACATGCTGTCAAAATGCTTTTCGGGCCCTGAAAACACTAAAAGTGACATGTTGCTGTTTTCTGAGCAACTAGTGATGAAAACCACAAGAAACTGCCTTGCTACTATAGACTTCAGCAAAGTACATGTTTCTGGCTTGGAAACTCGTTTCTGAGTGCTTCTGGACAAAAGTAACAGCCTAAGTGACAACATGCTGTCAAAATGCTTTTCAGGCCCTGAAAACACTAAAAGTGACATGTTGCTGTTTTCTGAGCAACTAGTGATGAAAACCACAAGAAACTGCCTTGCTACTATAGACTTCAGCAAAGTACATGTTTCTGGCTTGGAAACTTGTTTCTGAGTGCTTCTGGACAAAAGTAACAGCCTAAGTGACAACATGCTGTCAAAATGCTTTTCGGGCCCTGAAAACACTAAAAGTGACATGTTGCTGTTTTCTGAGCAACTAGTGATGAAAACCACAAGAAACTGCCTTGCTACTATAGACTTCAGCAAAGTACATGTTTCTGGCTTGGAAACTTGTTTCTGAGTGCTTCTGGACAAAAGTAACAGCCTAAGTGACAACATGCTGTCAAAATGCTTTTCGGGCCCTGAAAACACTAAAAGTGACATGTTGCTGTTTTCTGAGCAACTAGTGATGAAAACCACAAGAAACTGCCTTGCTACTATAGACTTCAGCAAAGTACATGTTTCTGGCTTGGAAACTTGTTTCTGAGTGCTTCTGGACCAAAGTAACAGCCTCAGTGACAACATGCTGTCAAAATGCTTTTCGGGCCCTGAAAACACTAAAAGTGACATGTTGCTGTTTTCTGACCAACTAGTGATGAAAACCACAAGAAACTGCCTTGCTACTATAGACTTCAGCAAAGTACATGTTTCTGGCTTGGAAACTTGTTTCTGAGTGCTTCTGGACCAAAGTAACAGCCTCAGTGACAACATGCTGTCAAAATGCTTTTCGGGCCCTGAAAACACTAAAAGTGACATGTTGCTGTTTTCTGACCAACTAGTGATGAAAACCACAAGAAACTGCCTTGCTACTATAGACTTCAGCAAAGTACATGTTTCTGGCTTGGAAACTTGTTTCTGAGTGCTTCTGGACAAAAGTAACAGCCTAAGTGACAACATGCTGTCAAAATGCTTTTCGGGCCCTGAAAACACTAAAAGTGACATGTTGCTGTTTTCTCACCAACTAGTGATGAAAACCACAAGAAACTGCCTTGCTACTATAGACTTCAGCAAAGTACATGTTTCTGGCTTGGAAACTTGTTTCTGAGTGCTTCTGGACCAAAGTAACAGCCTAAGTGACAACATGCTGTCAAAATGCTTTTCGGGCCCTGAAAACACTAAAAGTGACATGTTGCTGTTTTCTGAGCAACTAGTGATGAAAACCACAAGAAACTGCCTTGCTACTATAGACTTCAGCAAAGTACATGTTTCTGGCTTGGAAACTTGTTTCTGAGTGCTTCTGGACAAAAGTAACAGCCTCAGTGACAATATGCTGTCAAAATGCTTTTCGGGCCCTGAAAACACTAAAAGTGACATGTTGCTGTTTTCTGAGCAACTAGTGATGAAAACCACAAGAAACTGCCTTGCTACTATAGACTTCAGCAAAGTACATGTTTCTGGCTTGGAAACTTGTTTCTGAGTGCTTCTGGACAAAAGTAACAGCCTAAGTGACAACATGCTGTCAAAATGCTTTTCAGGCCCTGAAAACACTAAAAGTGACATGTTGCTGTTTTCTGAGCAACTAGTGATGAAAACCACAAGAAACTGCCTTGCTACTATAGACTTCAGCAAAGTACATGTTTCTGGCTTGGAAACTTGTTTCTGAGTGCTTCTGGACAAAAGTAACAGCCTAAGTGACAACATGCTGTCAAAATGCTTTTCGGGCCCTGAAAACACTAAAAGTGACATGTTGCTGTTTTCTGAGCAACTAGTGATGAAAACCACAAGAAACTGCCTTGCTACTATAGACTTCAGCAAAGTACATGTTTCTGGCTTGGAAACTTGTTTCTGAGTGCTTCTGGACAAAAGTAACAGCCTAAGTGACAACATGCTGTCAAAATGCTTTTCGGGCCCTGAAAACACTAAAAGTGACATGTTGCTGTTTTCTGAGCAACTAGTGATGAAAACCACAAGAAACTGCCTTGCTACTATAGACTTCAGCAAAGTACATGTTTCTGGCTTGGAAACTTGTTTCTGAGTGCTTCTGGACAAAAGTAACAGCCTCAGTGACAACATGCTGTCAAAATGCTTTTCGGGCCCTGAAAACACTAAAAGTGACATGTTGCTGTTTTCTGACCAACTAGTGATGAAAACCACAAGAAACTGCCTTGCTACTATAGACTTCAGCAAAGTACATGTTTCTGGCTTGGAAACTTGTTTCTGAGTGCTTCTGGACAAAAGTAACAGCCTCAGTGACAATATGCTGTCAAAATGCTTTTCGGGCCCTGAAAACACTAAAAGTGACATGTTGCTGTTTTCTGAGCAACTAGTGATGAAAACCACAAGAAACTGCCTTGCTACTATAGACTTCAGCAAAGTACATGTTTCTGGCTTGGAAACTTGTTTCTGAGTGCTTCTGGACAAAAGTAACAGCCTCAGTGACAACATGCTGTCAAAATGCTTTTCGGGCCCTGAAAACACTAAAAGTGACGTGTTGCTGTTTTCTGACCAACTAGTGATGAAAACCACAAGAAACTGCCTTGCTACTATAGACTTCAGCAAAGTACATGTTTCTGGCTTGGAAAGTTCTGAGTGCTTCTGGACAAAAGTAACAGCCTCAGTGACAACATGCTGTCAAAATGCTTTTCGGGCCCTGAAAACACTAAAAGTGACATGTTGCTGTTTTATGACCAACTAGTGATGAAAACCACAAGAAACTGCCTTGCTACTATAGACTTCAGCAAAGTACATGTTTCTGGCTTGGAAACTTGTTTCTGAGTGCTTCTGGACAAAAGTAACAGCCTCAGTGACATCATGCTGTCAAAATGCTTTTCGGGCCCTGAAAACACTAAAAGTGACATGTTGCTGTTTTCTGACCAACTAGTGATGAAAACCACAAGAAACTGCCTTGCTACTATAGACTTCAGCAAAGTACATGTTTCTGGCTTGGAAACTTGTTTCTGAGTGCTTCTGGACAAAAGTAACAGCCTCAGTGACAACATGCTGTCAAAATGCTTTTCGGGCCCTGAAAACACTAAAAGTGACATGTTGCTGTTTTCTGACCAACTAGTGATGAAAACCAGAAGAAACTGCCTTGCTACTATAGACTTCAGCAAAGTACATGTTTCTGGCTTGGAAACTTGTTTCTGA
This sequence comes from Epinephelus lanceolatus, assembly GCF_041903045.1. Lineage (NCBI taxonomy): Eukaryota > Metazoa > Chordata > Actinopteri > Perciformes > Serranidae > Epinephelus > Epinephelus lanceolatus. The sequence goes on along the minus strand of NW_027556829.1, from coordinate 1,499 downwards.
GTGCTTCTGGACAAAAGTAACAGCCTCAGTGACAACATGCTGTCAAAATGCTTTTCGGGCCCTGAAAACACTAAAAGTGACATGTTGCTGTTTTCTGACCAACTAGTGATGAAAACCAGAAGAAACTGCCTTGCTACTGTAGACTTCACCAAAGTACACGTTTCTGGCTTGGAAACTCATTTCTGAGTGCTTCTGGTGAAAAGTAACAGCCTAAGTGACAACATGCTGTCAAAATGCTTTTCGGGCCCTGAAAACACTAAAAGTGACATGTTGCTGTTTTCTGACCAACTAGTGATGAAAACCAGAAGAAACTGCCTTGCTACTATAGACTTCACCAAAGTACATGTTTCTGGCTTGGAAACTCGTTTCTGAGTGCTTCTGGACAAAAGTAACAGCCTAAGTGACAACATGCTGTCAAAATGCTTTTCGGCCCTGAAAACACTAAAAGTGACATGTTGCTGTTTTCTGAGCAACTAGTGATGAAAACCACAAGAAACTGCCTTGCTACTATAGACTTCAGCAAAGTACATGTTTCTGGCTTGGAAACTTGTTTCTGAGTGCTTCTGGACAAAAGTAACAGCCTAAGTGACAACATGCTGTCAAAATGCTTTTCGGGCCTGAAAACACTAAAAGTGACATGTTGCTGTTTTCTGAGCAACTAGTGATGAAAACCACAAGAAACTGCCTTGCTACTATAGACTTCAGCAAAGTACATGTTTCTGGCTTGGAAACTTGTTTCTGAGTGCTTCTGGACCAAAGTAACAGCCTCAGTGACAACATGCTGTCAAAATGCTTTTCGGGCCCTGAAAACACTAAAAGTGACATGTTGCTGTTTTCTGACCAACTAGTGATGAAAACCACAAGAAACTGCCTTGCTACTATAGACTTCAGCAAAGTACATGTTTCTGCTTGGAAACTTGTTTCTGAGTGCTTCTGGACCAAAGTAACAGCCTCAGTGACAACATGCTGTCAAAATGCTTTTCGGGCCCTGAAAACACTAAAAGTGACATGTTGCTGTTTTCTGACCAACTAGTGATGAAAACCACAAGAAACTGCCTTGCTACTATAGACTTCAGCAAAGTACATGTTTCTGGCTTGGAAACTTGTTTCTGAGTGCTTCTGGACAAAAGTAACAGCCTCAGTGACAACATGCTGTCAAAATGCTTTTCGGGCCCTGAAAACACTAAAAGTGACATGTTGCTGTTTTCTGACCAACTAGTGATGAAAACCAGAAGAAACTGCCTTGCTACTGTAGACTTCACCAAAGTACATGTTTCTGGCTTGGAAACTTGTTTCTGAGTGCTTCTGGTGAAAGTAACAGCCTAAGTGACAACATGCTGTCAAAATGCTTTTCGGGCCCTGAAAACACTAAAAGTGACATGTTGCTGTTTTCTGACCAACTAGTGATGAAAACCAGAAGAAACTGCCTTGCTACTGTAGACTTCACCAAAGTACATGTTTCTGGCTTGGAAACTTGTTTCTGAGTGCTTCTGGTGAAA